>NC_048571.1:17588340-17778340 GCF_013265735.2 Oncorhynchus mykiss
TTGACACCCTCAGCCTCCTGGCAGTAATCACTGCACTGTTGTCACTCACACACTGACACCTACATGCGTTACTAAGACCCCTGCCTCACTGTGGAAAGACTGTGAGATCGATGTGGATCCAAACTGAATTGAACCATTATAATGAGGGCAATTTCCTAGGAAACTGCAGGAGAAACAAATCTCCTTAAATCACTACCCACACAGCAGCCTATAATGACCATATAATGGAGGCCTCCAGTGCTCCCACTCGATTTGGGCTGAGTATAAAGAAATCATATTTGCACGCCTTAAATTATACACCACCATTTTTTAAACGTTTTAAAATGACTAAGCAACCATTTATTAGAAATATTGCAAGTGTTATTGCAAAATCAACCATAGTTACAGGCTCTAGCCTGAACAGTGTTAAAACATGTAATGTGCTATTTAAAACCTCTCTCTAGGTAAATCTCCAAGACGGTTGCCTAAACAATAGAACAAGGAATATCCAAGAGAATCCTGTATAAATACATCTCTTAGTCAACGTAAACACTAATTCCTACTTAAGGGAAGTCGAGCATCACGTCAGTATGAGGCCGTGGAAAGTCTTTTTCGTGAACATAGGCGACAATTAAAGAGAAAGCAGACAGTGAGAGAGTGGGAGAAACAGCGGGTGTAAGAGAGAGAGGTATTTGGAGCGGAGCGGTGCCGGAGCGCTCATTAGCCGAGGCTGAGGTGGCGGTACAGGACGCCCGACACGTCTTCAAACATGAGATTGCGCCGGTGTTCGACTCGCTTCTACACATTAGCATCATCAAAGTGAATATTTAAGAGACCGAATTAAGAGAATAAAGCATATGCATGACAGAACCCATGACGCGTAAACCTTAGCGAAGGGCATTAGTGTGGGCGAGAGAAAAAGAGAGATTGAGAGAGAGATAAAGAGAGAAAGGATGTGTGCCGTGCATGCAAGCAAACCTTAGCTTCCCCTGGCTGAGTGTGAGAGAGAGAGAGAGAGAGAGAGAGAGAGAGAGAGAGAGAGAGAGAGAGAGAGAGAGAGAGAGAGAGAGAGAGAGAGAAAGAGAGAGAGAGAGAGAGAGAGAGAGAGAGAGAGAGAGAGAAAGAGATAGAGAGAGGGGGGTGAGATTTAAGCACACATCAAATCTATTGAACTTTTACCAATCAAAACAATGAATTACACTGTAAATACCGAAGTAATAGAAAATGACTAAGCTGACGTATGACAGTCTGCAATCTAAAGCTGCATCAAGGATACTTCTTTAGAAAAGGCTGAATAATGTTTTCTAAAATTGTAGTCTTCAGGCCATGAAAAGAAAATGAACAAACAGAGAACTTTTCATTTTCTTCAGTGCAAAATTTTCAACTGTTTTTCCCCCAAAAGTTTCCTGGTATGACGCCTTTTCATAAAGACCGACTTTGAATTTTTATCTCACCTTAAGGTATAGAGCTTGTCATCAAAACGTAATCTCTCACTGGTCCTACAGGAAAAACAATGGACAGCCTTGACCTCAATCTTTCAGACTTCTGGCTTGTTTCCTTCAGCCCCCTAGACCCTTCTTCTACCCCTTTGGTGTTCACAGATCTGAAAGGAATGGATAGGAGTAAGCAAGAAAGATGTTGACTCCACCTCCCCCATAGGCTAAGTGGAGTTCCTCCGCCATTATCTCTTACCAAACCAATCCTTTAATATCTGTGAACCTCTGTCTCTGATTGGCAATTACTATTACCCTGCAATTACTCTTCAATTCAATGAATAGCTTACGATCACAATAGATAATTACAACACTCCTATCCTGACAGAGGCACAGTAGGCTGCTCTGAGGAAAATAGGAACGAATACACCATCCAAGGATTTTAATCAGTGTAATTAGTAAATGGTGCACAATAGAAAGAGTATAAATGACAGTTTATCTTCTTGTAGAGTCTCCATTGATGTGTCACCAGGTGGTTGTGGGTAAATTGGTGAGATGGGTAAATTGGAGAGATGAAGAAACTAGATAATACATGAAGCACTTTATACCATAAATTACCTGAAGTCTACAAAATAAACTCTTTGTCGTACCTTCCCAAGCTCCCATTTGACAACAACTACAGTACATTCCAATTTTGATGTGAATTCATTCAGGCTAAAGCGTCAAAATGGCATATTGTACAGTACAAACAATGTAGGGATACAGAGAAGGAACTCTGAGTGAACTGTTGAACTTTGGTGTGTTTCGTCAGTGATGAGGGACTCTGTGTTAGCAATGTGATTTATGGTAGTTGGCAGATCAGAAGACAATTTCTCCAGGCATCTCTTTGTACTGTATGTGTGTGGGCAGATGTAGGATACTGTGTGTGTGTTTGTGTGTGTGTGTGTGTGTGTGTGTGTGTGTGTGTGTGTGTGTGTGTGTGTGTGTGTGCGTGTGTGCGTGTGTGTGTGCGTGCGTGTGTAAGAGAGAGAGAAAGAGACTGCCGTAGGTACTTGTGTGTACAATAACTGTTAGTGTCTGTGTGTCCTTGTGTTTTTGTATGCGTGTGTTTGTGTGCACGACTTAGTGCGCTTATGTGTGACTTCGCAGTGTTCACAGGTCCGCGAGTGGGAAGAGAAAAAACAAGTGGGCAGGGAGAGGGAGAGTGTGTGATTGCATGGTGCCAGTTCTTTGGTTTTAGAATCTAAATTTGGATTATTTTCAAAACCATTAGTGTCACAGTGATCTTTGTTTGAGGTCAGAACAACTCGCTGAGGTAAAGCATTTTCAATTATTTATCCTTCTACTTTTTAAATTACCTTTAGTCATCGAGATTGACGAGTATCTAGCAAGGGAACAAGGATAAACTACAAACAGAACATCAAGATGGTAATGGGTACTACCATCACACTCAAACATGCATCCTTCAACCAGACACATGGTAGAAGAAACTCTGTCTTACTCTCTCGCTCTCTTTTTCTCTCTCTATCAACCTGTCTAGAACCCTGTCACCATGGTGATAATGAAGACAAATTGATAATAAATACAGTAAACACACCTTGACCACAAATCTAAATGACTAGATAGATACCATAGGTTTCCCAGCCAATTTTCTCAACCAGGTGTTGATTGGCTATTTCTCTCAAGAACCATGACATACCACCTTCCATACCATCCCATGGAATACACCATACATACATATCTACCACACTACACATATTTCTCTTTCTCTCATGAAATGTCCCAGATAATACTGACAAATCTGGTTCTTGGCCCAGTTTCTGCATTCAACATTCCTATCTATACATGATTGGGTTAGTGTACAATAACTGTATGCAGCTTCAGGATGGTTCAAAGACTCCCCTGTTCCCCCTCCTCCCACCCCCGCCCGTCCCCCAGTCTCCATAGATGGGTTGGTTGTTCAGCAACGAAACCGAAGCGTGCGCAACTATGGGACAAAACAGACTTACTGTAGATGGTTGACAACATGTAAACTATATTTAGTGTCCAATGTTGTTGGCTCTCGAATACATCGTCACAGTTGTTGGTTAGCTAGCTAGCCAGCACATTTTTGCCACATTAACGTAGACATGACATCAGCCAAAACACCTAATAACAAGATGGTATCAAGAACAACTTAAAACTAGTTGAAATGAGCAACCTGCAATTCTCCACATGGCAGCATCTTGTCATCGTCATTGCTAGCTATCTGACCATCCAGATGTAATTACAACACAGGGACTTCTGCCCCATTGAATCATGTGTATCTCTTCGGTGACGTTGTCAGCTAACCCGTCTATAAAGTCGAGCAGTGATGCGGTGACAGAGGGGGAAGGAGAGGAAGACGATGTCACCATGGGACAGGAACTAATTACGCTTCCATTATCCTACAGTTCCACTCTCTGCATAGCATTGAAAGCTTACACCCTCATAGAGCGTGGTGTCTGTCAGTGTAAATCCTCAGAGCACAGCTGCATGGATATACTGCTGTTGAGGTAGACACCCTGTCGCCATGGGGATAAGAGTGATGAAGCCTGGTCATTTTCTTGGATATTTTTCATTCGGTTAGTCTTGCCTTACCTCTGCTCAGTGTACACTCCTGTGTTAGTAGTGCTAAGGCAAGCACAACATAGTAAACTTGACAAAACTGAATAGCTGAATATTGAATAGGCTGATGCAATAAGGGGCTTGTGAAGCAAGAGTCCCCACTTTAAATCTTTGTCATACTTCCTATTATTATGATTTGGAACGCTACTCCTCTTATACTGTTTAAGCTAGAAACATAATTCCAACTTTAATTAAAATGTTCAGAGTGGTCAGGACCAGTGTGCTTGCATACAACTTTTTAATATATATTTAATACTTTTAAACTTTTAAACTCCCAGAAATCCAACATTCCATTCACAGGCAACAATGCAACTTTTGACAAAAATCTACTAATTTGACCCCTTTCGCAACCAGTTAGTCAAAACATGAGAGCATGTGAAATCTTCCTCTACTTCTCTGCTATTCCAATCGGAACAAAAATAGCTGCTACCAATCTACCAATACAGCTGTTTTAGTAACCTCATTAACAACTTTCCCCAAAACTTTACAAACAACTGAAAAATGACATCTCGGTCTCCTGCTCTGGTATTAAAATGATCTGGAATCAGAACAGAATTATCTACTACCAATCAAAAGTTCCAGCTGTTTGTCTGAGTTTAGAGTGACGAAAAGTAGCTAGCTAAAGCCAGCTAACAGCTCTCTCAGTCTTGTCGTTGAGCAGCCCAAACGGAGCCGTTGCTATGGACACTCACACACACTTAAAGGGTATGACATCTTGGTTTACTTCTGTTCTATTTAAAGCTGGAATCAGAAAGTAATTATCTTCTACCAATCAACAGTTACAGCTGTTTGTCGGAGTTTAGAGTGACGGAAAGTAGCTAGCTAACATCAGCTAACAGCTCTCTCATGTCTTGTCATTAACTATATAAATGTGCATAAAATAACTTACCAAAAGTAATTCTTGAACCGTTCAAGATAGAGACCCCAAACCAACTTTCACATGTTCAGGCTATCTTAACTTCAAGTTCTTAAAAACATTATTAATAAGGATTAGCCCCTCTTTTTCAATTTTCACCTAACTGCCTGTAACTCAGGCCCTGAAGCAAGGATATGCATATTCTTGATACCATTTGAAAGGAAACACTCTGAAGTTTATGGAAATGTGAAAGGAATGTCGTAGAATATAACACAATAGATCTGGTAAAAGATAATACAAAGAAAAAAAAACGTTATTTTGTATTTGTTTTGTACCATCATCTTTGAAATCCAAGAGAAAGGCCATAATGTATTATTCCAGCCCAGGTGCAATTTAGATTTTGGCCACTAGATGGCAGCAGTGTATGTGCTAAGTTTTAGACTGATCCAATGAACCATTGCATTTCTGTTCAAGGTTTTGTATCAAGACTGCCCAAATGTGCCTCATTTGTTTATTAATAACTTTTCATGATCAAAATTGTGCACTCTTCTCAAACAAAATCATTGGTATTATTTCGCTGTAATAGCTACTGTAAATTGGACAGTGCAGTTAGATTAACAAGAATTTAAGCTTTCTGCCAGTATCAGATATGTCTATGGCCTGGAAAATGTTCCTGGGAAAAACCTCATGTTTTAAGTAAGAAGCATCACTTCATGTTGTAAGTATCATGTTTGTCGGAGTTTAGAGTGACGAAAAGTAGCTATCTTATGTCAGTTAAAACAGCTCTCTCATGTTTCGTCATTGAGCAGCCCAAACGGAGCCGTTGTTATGGATACTAGCACACGCAGAGGAGCTCATGGGGCAGCACAGGAAGCTAGGGACAGACAGAGAGGGACAGAAGTTGATCCATCCTTAGTTTTCCACTATCACAGCCATTAAACTATGTAACTGTTTTCTTCCTCTCTGGCAACTGAGTTAGGAAGGATGCCTGTATCTTTGTAGTGACTGGGTGTACTGATACACCATCCAAAGTGTAATTAATAACTTCACCATGCTCGAAGGGATATTCAATGTCTGCTTTTTTATTTTTACCCATCTACCAATCGAATCAAATTGTATTTGTCACATGCGCCGAATACAACAGGTGTACCTTTACTGTGAAATGCTTACTTACAAGCCCTTAACCAACAATGCAGTTTTCAGAAAAATACCTACAAAAATAAGAAATAAAAGTAACAAATAATTAAGAGAAGCAGTAAAATAACAATAGTGAGGTTATATACAGGAGATACTGGTGCAGAGTCAATGTGGAGGCTATATACAGGGGGTACTGGTACAGAGTCAATGTGGAGGCTATATACAGGGGATACTGGTACAGAGTCAATGTGGAGGCTATATACAGGGGATACTGGTACAGAGTCAATGTGGAGGCTATATACAGGGGATACTGGTACAGAGTCAATGTGGAGGCTATATACAGGAGATACTGGTACAGAGTCAATGTGGAGGCTATATACAGGGGATACTGGTACAGAGTCAATGTGGAGGCTATATACAGGGGATACTGGTACAGTGTCAATGTGGAGGCTATATACAGGGGATACTGGTACAGAGTCAATGTGGAGGCTATATACAGGAGATACTGGTACAGAGTCAATGTGGAGGCTATATACAGGAGATACTGGTACAGAGACAATGTGGAGGCTATATACAGGAGATACTGGTACAGAGTCAATGTGGAGGCTATATACAGGGGATACTGGTACAGAGTCAATGTGGAGGCTATATACAGGAGATACTGGTACAGAGTCAATGTGGAGGCTATATACAGGAGATACTGGTACAGAGTCAATGTGGAGGCCATATACAGGGGATACTGGTACAGAGTCAATGTGCGGGGCACCGTTTAGTCGAGGTAATTGAGGTAATATATACATGTAGGTAGAGTTATTAGAGTGACTTATGCATAGATGATAACAGAGTAACAGCAGTGTAAAAAGAGGGGCATTGGAAAACCTCCCTGGTCTTTGTGGTTTAAATTCAGTGCTCGACTGAGGGACCTTACAGATAATTGTATGTGGGTACAGAAATGATGTAGTCATTAAAAAATGTAATTCAAACACTGTTATTGTACACAGAGTGAGTCCATGCAACATAATATGTGACTTGTTAAGCTAAGCTTAACTTCTAAACTTATTTAGGCTTGCCATAACAAAGGGGTTGAATACTTATTGACTCAAGACATTTCAGCATTTCCTTTTAAATTAATTTGTAAACATTTGTAAACACATAATTGCATTACTGGGTATTGTGTGTAGGCCAGTGACACAAAATCTCAATGTAATACATTTTAAATGCAGGCTGTAACACAACAAAACTTGGAAAAAGTCAAGGGGTGTGAATACTTTCTGAAGGCACTGTAACGGCTTTGCTTTAAATAGTAAGGTACAATTTTTTTGACTTCTTCCACTACCACAAATATACTTTTAAAAGCGCTAAAGCAAGCCCCACAACCATCTAGTTATCTAGTTATTGTTTTACTCTTCATAAAAGTAGAGTTTGTACATTTTGGAATTGGAAAATATGTTTGTTTTCAGCCAAAAAAGACGAACACTATCCTGCTTTTAAGCGGTACATTAAACTGCAACATGGACAAAGGTCAAATGGACATTAGAGCCTTCATGAAGTAGCCTCTAAAAGCACTCAACGCAGGTTTGCCTACAGAATGTGCACTTGCTCTTACTACGAGTCAAATAAACGCTCCCAAAAAAGAACATAATATCCATCATTTGATTCAGAGACAAAAAGGGCCTTGGGGGGTATTTTATCTAACGTTATCAGAGAAGAGGATTCCAAAGTACTTATTTCTTTATCAGGCTAGTTTCAGAGGCACATGTTTAATATATAATTCCTGAAGATACATCTATGTGTTTAGCTGTTCTACTTTCCTCTCAGTCTATTGTACAGCCTGAAGAGGTACAGATGCTCTGATGTATCTATTACACACCATCCTCAAGGTCTGTTCAGCAATACATCCATTTGTTCTACTGACAGACAGTAGTAATAATACAGGAAGACCGATTATACCGATTATACCGATTATACATATACATTAAGACCGACCTTATACATGCTAACATTGTAGCTTTGTCTTTATGTTCACTATAGACCTACAGCAGAGCACACGTCCAATCTGTTTAAATCTTCCATAGACCGTACCATAGACTACCTTGATGTCATTGTACCTAATGATCATAGGGCGTGATAATATGTGCAGGGGGCACGTCTCACCATTTGGCAGCGTGGGGAAATGTACCTTTGTTCACTGCTTCGTCCGTAACAGACCACATAAGACTCATCAAATATGACGGAGCATAAAGTCAGCCTGGAGCAAACGGATGGTGTTCCGAGCACGACTGTGGCCCATGACAAATTGGGTGATGACAATCGTTTTATGAAATGAAGCGTGTGTGTGTGTGTGGAGGCCAGATCATGCTGAGCTGACATGCCCCTGTGCTGTGAGACTTACGGTACGGGACCGGGGACAGACTCACAATTGACTCATGGCCCTGATGGCAACACTAACACACACACTGTACATACATCGGGCGTGGGCCAAGGTTTCACTAGGCAAACATGGGGGGAGCAGAGAGAATCCAATGCAAACAGGTGAGAGCTGAGTAAAGCCAGCAAAGCTGGTATGGTTCCCATTCAGTGAGCCTTTGATACCTAGGTCCATCCCTGTCAGTGCAGGTCCCATGGTGGTACTGTAGTGCAGTACAGTAGCAGGATAGGGCTATCAGTGCAGGTCCCATGGTAGTAGAGTCCTGCATGGGTCAGTTATTTGGAGCCACACCCGCCCCGAGCCTAACATCAGGACCAATTTTATTCCGAGAGCCGACCTGTTACTCGCCAATTACATGAATGTATTATTATTTTATTTATTTAAAAAAAAAGTAAAATGAAGGGCTGGATCAGCTGTAATTTTGCGGATAGATTGTTGCTTCCATCAATGTAACTGTCTGCATAATTTCCTATCCCCCGTATATTTTTTGTGTAATTATATATATCCATATAAGTACATACATACAGTTGAAGTCAGAAGTTTACAGACACTTAGGTTGGAGTCATTAAAACTAGTTTTTCAACCACTACACAAATTTCTTGTTAACAAACTATAGTTTTGGCAAGTGGTTAGGACATCTACTTTGTGCATGACACAAGTCATTTTTCCAACAATTGTTTACAGACAGATTATTTCACTTATAATTCACTGTATCACAATTTCAGTGGGTTAGAAGTTTACATTCACTAAGTTGACTGTGCCTTTAAACAGCTTGGAAAATTCCAGAAAATTATGTCATGGCTTTAGAGGCTAATTTACATAATTTGAGTCAATTGGTGGTGTACCTGTGGATGTATTTCAAGGCCTACCTTCAAACTCAGTGACTCTTTGCTTGACATCATGGGAAAATCAAAAGAAATCAGCCAAGACCTCAGAAAAAAAATTGTAGACCTCCACAAGTCTGGTTCATCCTTGGGAGCAATTTCCAATGCCTGAAGGTACCACGTTCATCTGTACAAACAATAGTACGCAAGTATAAACACCATGGGACCACGCAGCCATCATACCGCTCAGGAAGGAGACGCGTTCTGTCTCCTAGAGATGAACGTACTTCAGTGCAAAAAGTGCAAATCAATCCCAGAACAACGGCAAAGGACCGTGTGAAGATGCTGGAGGAAACAGGTACAAAAGTATCTATATCCACAGTAAAAGGAGTCCTACATCGACATAACCTGAAATGCCACTCAGCAAGGAAGAAGCCACTGCTCCAAAACCGACATTAAAAAAACAGACTACGGTTTGCAACTGCACACGGGGACAAAGATCATACTTTTTGGAGAAATGTCCTCGAGTCTGATGAAACAAAAATTGAACTTTTTGGCCATAATGAGCCTCCCCCCTTTTTGGAGGAAAAGGGGGAGGCTTGCAAGCTGAAGAACACCATCCCAACCGGGAAGCACGGGGGTGGCAGCATTATGTTTTGGGGGTGCTTTGCTGCAGGAGGGACTGGTGCACTTCACAAAATAGATGGCTACATGAGGGAGGAAAATATTGAAGCAACATCACTCAAGAAGGTAAAGCTTGGTCGCAAATGAGTCTTCCAAATGGACAATGACACCAAGCATACTTCAAAAGTTGTGGCAAAACGGCTTAAGAACAACAAAGTCAAGGTATTGGAGTGGCCATCACAAAGCCCTGACCTCAATCCCATAGAACATTTGTGGGCAGAACTGAAAAAGTGTGTGCGAGCTAGGAGGCCTACAAACCTGACTCAGAGACACCAGCTCTGTCAGGAGGAATGGGCCAAAATTCACCTAACTTAATGTAGGAAGCTTGTGGAAGGCTACCCAAAATCTTTGACCCAAGTTAAACAATTTAAAGGCAATGCTACCAAATACTAATTGAGTGTATGTAACAGATTCTACTTTTGGGAACAGAAAACTGTATTGAGATGAATAATTTTATCGATGACAAAATTAGCAAAATGTCAGCCAAAATCCATATTGTTATATCTTCTCCCACTGCCGGCTTGTGGGCTTCCTCTCACTACCATATTTGGTAGTGAGTGGAAACGCCAAGTGGATGCTTCACATTTATACATCTGGTGAAATATCTGTCTCATTGTTCTATCTGGGGTGGTACTGTAGCAGGATAAGGCCGGGCTGCTGACTGAGGCATTGGGCCGGCTCTGAAACAGTTACAGTAGGGAGAATAAAACTGCATAATGACTTGGGGTATTAATATTGTAAAGACCTTCCCGGGCTGACAGACGCTAGCGCTGAAATATCTGAGCCGTTAAGGGGAAAAATCTATCTAAAATACCTGAGCCGACATGATGAAAATCCTTGAGCAAAGAACTTACCCTAATTTGCTATAGGGTCTCCGTACTAGTATGACTGACCCTGTAAAACAACACATTTCACTGCACCTATCCAGTGTACCACATGACCAAAGGTACGTGGACACCTGCACGTCGAACATCTCATTTCAAAATCATGGGCATTGATATGGAGATGGTCTCCCCTTTGCTGCTATAACAGCCTCCACTCTTCTGGGAACATTGCTTTGGGGACTTGCTACCATTCAGCCACAAGAGCATTAGTGAGGTCAGGCGCTGATGTTGGGCGATTAGGCCTGACTCGCAGTCGGCGTTATAATTCATCCCAAAGGTGTTTCGATGGGGTTGAGATCAGGGCTCTATGCAGGCAAGTCAAGTTCGCTACGCGTTTCAGCACCCGGCGGTCCCGTTCTGTGAGCTTGTGTGGCCTACCACTTCGCGGCTGAGCCGTTGTTGCTCCTGGACGTATCCACTTCACAATAACAACACTTACAGTTGAATGGGGCAGCTCTAGCAGGGCATAAATTTGACAAACTGACTTGTTGGAAAGGTGGCATCCTATGACGGTGCCACGTTGAAAGTCA
Source organism: Oncorhynchus mykiss (assembly GCF_013265735.2). Lineage (NCBI taxonomy): Eukaryota > Metazoa > Chordata > Actinopteri > Salmoniformes > Salmonidae > Oncorhynchus > Oncorhynchus mykiss. Next base: position 17,599,742 of record NC_048571.1, read on the forward strand.
CTGAGCTCTTCAGTAAGGTCATTCTACTGCCAATGTTTTCCTATGGAGATTGCATGGCTGTGTGCTCGATTTTATACACCTGTCAGCAACAGGTGTGGCTGAAATAGCCGAATCCACTAATTTGAAGGGTTGTCTACATACTTCTGTATATATAGTCTATGGAAGTATGGTAATGTTGTCATGCATTGTATTACAAACACACATTACCTCTAAACCCAGATTAAAAAGGCTAGAAGAATTAAGTCTCTCTCTCTCAACCCTGCGTTCTGTGGGTAATCCATGTTTTAATAACTCAAGGTGAGTTGGTGAGCCAAACTACATTATCCCCCAAGGAAATCACTTCTTTAGCACCTACGGGGCACCTTTGATTTTCCCCTATAGATTCGGACTCCCTTGGACCCTTCTCTTCTTTTCTCTCCTCTCCGCTCCTCTCACGTCCTCATCCCTCCTCTCATATCCCCGTCTCCTCTCTTGGCAGCGTTGGCTCTGGAGTCCTTTTTCATTTCAACTTCAATTACCGCTGCCTTCAAGGCAGGAGTCCCTCCGCACTGCGCATTTTCAGGTGTCTCTGAAAGACGATCCTCGCTCTCTAGCAGCGCACACACTGATAATAGCATACACACACACCAAAGTCCCCCCCCCCACACACACACACTCTACTTTATTTTTTAATGTGAAACAGAAAAGGTGCAGTGCCAGCGTGGAGGACTGACTGAGCCAGGGTGTTGGGTGTAATCCCTCTCATAATGCCCTTCACCACTGCCAGGACATGATGTCATAAATGAACCTACCGGGAGGTCAGCAGGACTAATGACCAGCACAGCAGCCTTGAAAACATTGTGTATTATATCCTGAAAGACGTTCAGAAGGTCGAATGGTGAAGTGGTCAAACGGTATTAAGGTGGTTGTGCTAGAGTGTCGCGCGTGAATTCATGTAAAGGTCTGTGAAATACGGCCATATGACCAGATGGTCAAGTGTCCAGACGGTTATGCCAGAGTGTTACGCATGTGATGACAGAAGGGGGTGAAAGGTCAGCTGTGGGCGTGTAAAGTGGTTGCACCGTCCTCCAGTGTTCCTGTCACAGACACACATGATGCCTGGGGGGTTGGAGTGGGGCCAGGCGGTGTTGTGAGCCTAGGTTAGCCAAGTCAGTGCAGAGCTAGGAGGTGAAAACAATAGCCATCTTGTGAATGTCTGGAGGTCATGTTGAATCTGACCCCTGTGATGATAGGTGAGAGCAAAGGATGTCTCATGGGAAACTAGAGCCTTGAGTTTGGCATTCTGCTATAGGCATTCTGCTATGGTGGGTGGACTAGGACTCATGGTTCACTTCTGTCTCCAGGGGCCCCTGGGGAACGTAGACCTTGCTGAGACCTTGAGCTACTCTCTCTGCTCGACACTCAGACACGTACACATTCACACTCGCAAACAAGCATATACACATGCACACAATGGCACAGCCCACACTTGTATCACATCATTGTATCAAACCAAGGTTTCATTGTTGTTATCAATATTGTTACAACAGATACTGTTTTGTACACACCAACACAGTCCTCAATATAAATCCACACCAAACACGGTGATCTGTCACCATACAGCCCCCCCAACACAAGGCTTCTATACTCCCACTCAAAATCTGTTCTGATAAAACTAACTGTGGCTCACATCAACTCTTGAAGACCATCGAAAAGCACTTTAAAAGTTAACAGCCCCTCTAAACAGCAGGCTCCCACTGGTCAAACTGTTAAGAATATATATATACGTATAGTTTTTTCTGATTACTGAGAGTAATACTGCCAGGTTAAAACATCAAATGATAAAATGAATGTTGTCTTTGTTCCGAGACAAAGCAGCAATTTGTGATATTCCCGCAAAAATTGGTTCTGAGTGGAAGTCGGGAATAGAGGTATGCCTCACGTTTACCCTCTCATACAGGGAGGACCAACCAAACAGGAAGGAAGGACATGATAAATGAGGTTTCGAAAACATCCGTCTTGAAACCTGTGTTCATTTCACTGGGCATCACAATAATGGTCTATTGTGTTCTTGCTCCTGAGGTGGAGTTGAAACAAATGTATTGAAGTACACAATAGTACTTTATGTGCTGTACTTTAACTGAGGCAGCGTTTGTCTGTTCCTCTACTGAAGTTCACCTCACCAAAGGTCGCTCTAGTGAAAGGGCTGCTCACTCTTTCAGTATGCAAAGGATACTAGGAGTTTGTGGTTATAAGGACTACGTGAACATAAAACAGGGAAGTGGACCGAAAAGTTAAAAGAGGGAAAAAATGAAATAATCTTAAAACGATCCTGGTTTTATTTGCTTATTGATTTCCCTTTAATAGGTCCAGCGTACTGTATTGTCAAAGATGCAGCACTTTGGCAATACAGCATGAAGCGACCCGATGGACGTGTTTGAACTATCAAGTACAGGCGCTTTACACGCTATAGTTCCACGCCAGATATTTCTATCACCTAAAAACAACACATCAACTGGACAGAAACACTTAACTGAGCAGTATACATTACAGATCCAGAAAGCGGCTGCAGGGTTTACCCTATTAAAGCTCCTCTGTAACCACAACACTAAAAGGTATTTATTGTGCTTCTGAGAGCTATAAGACCTATACCATCCAAGCTTTCACGGACTACAAAACAATCTCTGTACAATGTTCTCAGCTTAGCGAAGCCTGGTGGAGATAACCTACAGTTGTGAATGCTACACTGTTTTTGTGAAATGTCATTATGTGTCTAAAAACGTGTATTTTCCTCGATCTGTGTAATCAGACGAGGCTGGAGATTTCACACTTTTCTTTGCGGCTGACCCTAGTTTTAGACCTTGGGACTCTGACGCTCAACTCAACTTTACAAATCGCTTTTGTGGGCTACAGTAAAAAGGGTTGAATCTACAGCGGAGACAGGTTTTTAACCCTATGAGCTATGATTCCATAATCTAGCCTTCACATCTTAAGTGGTAGTTGGAATTTCTCCCATTGCGTACAGCGTAATCTGCAGTACACAGCACGTTGAGTCCCCTAGAAAAGTGTTATAGGAATCTAATCCAATATCAAATCAATTATCATCTGTTTTTTGCTTCGTTTCCACCAATAAACCCGAGAACGGATTTGATTGATTATCACATCCCCACATTCCTGCCCCTCTATCTCAGGAGCAGTGGGTTTGTGTGTTTATACCCCCTGGAACTGAAGAGAAGCGCTTCACGCTAGACTAATGAAACCTGTGCACTGTGTCATTTAATCTGACACTAGAGTAATCTTCTCAACTGCCTGTTTCCCACCCTGGTATGTTGCGTTATCCCAATTACAGACATGCTCTATTGATCTGAGATTAAAAGTGTTCTTAGCTGTTGTTTCCCCTCCACAGTAACTACATATAGACTGGAAATAGAATCATGTCACCCAGTACCACTCAATAGTTTTATTGGTCATTTTTAGTTGGTGTGTGTTTGCATGTGTGTGTACGTGTACGTGTGTGTGTGTGTGTGTGTGTGTGTGTGTGTGTGTCTGTGTCTGTGTCTGTGTGTGTGTGCATGTGTTCATTTTGGCACTTCAATAGAGTGGCAGGCAGCAGATGCTTGCTTTGTGTGCCTACACTACTATAGGGGCACCTTTATCAGGAATGTGGTACTAGAGAAATCCACTCAGTGGCACTTTTCCCTCCAAGAAATGGATGGATGCCAGGTTGGATGGCATCACCCACATCCACTACAACAAACCTTACTGAGATCATTCCATGACTTCATTTTTCAGAGAAGAAAAACTGTTAATAATATGTTTTATTGTCACATACGAACACTATATGTTGAGTCAGACTTGCTTCGGTCATTTAGCATTTCCTATTGATTCTCAATGCTAATCCGTGGATGCCTCCTTAACATGCTAGGGAAACAGCTTTCCTACACAGCTGTAGTAGAAACAGCATCCCTTTCCCTCCCTCCCTCCCCCACACCCCTATACATGCCAGAATGGATTTTCCTCAGAGGTCGGCATTTAGGGTGTATCCTTCTAATTTCCCTCTGTAATTCAAGTCTGATTGATTAGCGACTATCGACTAATTAATTAAAACGCACAGGGCTCTGTGGGAAAGTGGCTGTTAATTTCAGAGTAGGATCCAACGACTCCATTAGCTTAGCATCCATTCACCAATAATCACAGGAGATTGGCTGCAGTTGGCTACTTTACCAACCAGGAAGCTTTTTACTGATATAGTGTATGGAGTTTACACACCACAGACCATCACTGTGTCTGAAGTGGCACCCACAATGTCCCCTATAGAGTGCACTACTTTACCCTATTCCCTATAAGTAGTGCACTATAGGGAATAGGATGCCATTTTTACAAAGCTCTACTACACAAGGTTTCAACTTACCTAACTTCGCTGTTAAAATATAAAAACATGAGATACCAAACCCGTTCACAAGGTTGCTTAACTCTTGAGGTTCCTCGGGTGTCGACCAAACTCGATAAATCTGCTTTTAGCTTTAAAGCACCTCATTGCCGGAACCAACTACAAAATACATTACAATTAGATGTTCTGGTGTTTCTGTATGGACCTTGCTTTGTGCACAAGAAAGGGCCTTCTCCAAACTGTTGCCACAAAGTTGGAAGCACATAATCATCTAGAATGTCATTGTATGCTGTAGCGTTAAAATTTCCCTTCACTGGAAATAAGGGGCCAAGCCCAAACCATGAAAAACATGGTTCTTGTGCTGACGTTGCTTCCAGAGGTAGTTTGTAACTTGGTAGTGAGGGTTGCAACCGAGGATAGACGATTTTTATGCGCTACGCGCTTCAGCACGCTGGGGTCCCATTCTGTGAGCTTGTGTGGCCTACCACTTTGCGGCTGAGCTGTTGTTGCTCCTAGACATTTCTACTTCACAATAACAGCAATTACAGTTGACAGGGACAGCTCTAACAGGGCATACATTTGAAAAACTGACTTATTGGAAAGGTGGCATCCTATGACGGTGCCACGTTGAAAGTCACAGAGCTCTTCAGTAAGGCCATTCTAATGCAAATGTTTGTCTATGGAGATTGCATGGCGGTGTACTCGATTTTATACACCTGCCAGCAACGGGTGTGGCTAAAATAGCCGAATCCACTAACTTGATGGGGTGTCCACATACATTTGTATATATAGTGCATATGCAGGGTTCCTTTGTGAAAGAGACCCTGCTCTCAATGGTGACTCCCTGCTGAAATAAAACAAATAATACAAAAAAAATACAATCGGAAACAATGATTGCCAAAAACACAGATTGCATATCAATTTCAGATATAATGCACCTTGTGGAGTGGCATTGGGTGCATGTGAAATGACACCTTATTCCCTGTATAGTGCACCACCTTTGACCAGGTCCAAATTAGTGTGCTATATAGGGAAAAGGGTGCCATTTTGGACGTACCCCGATGCTAATCACATGGATACAACTATGTCCTTTGTGAAAGGGTGTGAGGCCAATGAATGTGCTGAAGGCGAAGGAGGTAGTGGTAGATTTGAGGAAAAATAAATATGTTTTTAATCCTATTTTTATTAATGGTGAAGAGATTGGGACTGTTGACGCTTACAAGTACTTGGGCGTAATAGTGGAAACAAACTGAACTGGAAGGAGAACTCCCACAGCATCTACAAAAAAAGCCCGATCCAAACTGTAATTTTTAAGGAAGCTTAGATCTTTTAATGTCTGTGACAAAATGCTTTGCATGTTCCATGTTCTACAGCAGTGTCGTGGTGAGTATAGTAAGCTATGCCACTGTGTGCTGGAAAGATAATTTAGCCAAGGAGGATATAAACAAGCTTGACAAAATCATCAGGGAAGCCAGCGCTACAATTGGCTGCAGCCTGTAATCAATGCAGGACATGTTCATAAAAAAGCTGCAAGCAAAAACACACATGATCATGGACAATGACACACACCCACTCCACAGCACTCTAAAGCAACACAGGAGCAGCTTCAGTAGCAGGTCCATCCTGCCCAGAAGTTCCACAGAGAGGTTTAGACATTTTTACCCAAAGACATGAGGCTTTTTAACGAGTATAATTGATTAACTGTTTTATGATGTCTTCCTATTGTGAACAGTATTCTTGCTGTTTTTTCCTCCAGAGTGGGATGGAAAACAGCACTTGAATCCGACTGCGCATGCTAAGGAGCAGGTGCCTTCATGTGTCTTGATATGTGTTGTGTTTGGTTGTGTGTCTGTCATTGTGTCAAGTCCTTATACGTTATGGATGATGAATGCTGTGATAAAACAATTTCCCAAGCTGGGATTAGTAAAGTAATACTCTACTCTACTCAGTTCACGCACAAGGACGGGCCAGGAAGATGTATGGGCTGGAAGCATAATGTATTCATAGGGAGGACGATGGAAAAATTGGTCTGGAGACATGATGAAGCACCTGCTGAAGTGTCATTGATAAATTATTATGGAGTCTATAGGAATTGAGTCAGATCCCCACCAAAGACCATTCAATTAGCAGAGCACTATACGGTGCTTTACTGCTTCAGTTGAATTGACATATATACAGTAGTGTAAAATGAACATATTTGGGATGATTTGCATGGGAAATGACAAGGAAATATCCTATTTGAATATTTCAGAGGATGCTTACGTCAATATTAGTTTATGATTGATTAAATTATGCTAAGTGCATTGCTACACACTGAGTCCAGAAGCACACTGTTCTGTGATATTATCATCAGACTCTTGTCAGGTTGCAAGTCAATGAAAAATCTGCAACTTCAAGGCACTGACTTAGCTAGATTAGTGAAATGCTTGTTTTTGCATTATAGTTCTACCCAATGAGAATCTAATTTATACCGCACAAACTAATCATAACAGATTGGGTTTATCTGGCACATTTTCTTAGCTCGCACACACCCATTATTCACAATATAGACTGTGTTAGAATCTGTGTCAGACCAGGTACTTTACTAAAACCTGCTCTAATGATGTGTGCATTATTCATAGGTAGCCTAACACTGTCTTTTTACAGTTTCCCTTCCTCGCGGAAAAACCCGCACAGATCCTCTGGCTTTTCAGACAATTAGCCTAGCGCAGGGGTGGGAATATTTTGGATGCAAGGGTCTTGAACTGAGCAACATCATAAATGAAAGCCTTGGATAAATTGAGTCAAATGGATTTACTTTAAATGTCTGACATCTTCATGTTGAACTCGATATGACTACCGCTAGGACTAGCCGTGGATCTGTTCGGGCGGGTTCAAAAGTGGGCGGTGGTGGTTTCTCACTCCCAGACGTAGGCTATGCATCACTGACTGGATTTCAGACCTTTTTTTATGTCCCATTCGGGGTTCACTGCCCTCCTGGCTTTCACTCATGACCGGCCTTCACCACACTGTATCTAGGAACTCTTCTGCTGTTGCTTCCCAATCATATCTGCATTCACGTAACGTGGCAGGGAGCTCTTGAAAGTTCTCTGTGATGTTTGCCTTTGGTAATTAGACTGTGTCAAGACAACATGGGCGTCTACGAAAGCAGAGATGGGTTTGACTAGCCCAGCCTCCCACTTTTCACAGAACACAGGGTGAAGCGACGAGTTGAACACAGTCTCACAAAAAGACGTAGGCCTTTATACATCTTCCTCTATTAGAAATTGATCTCTAGTAACGGTAGCTGAAGCTGTGTACATTTCTGATTTACTCTGTGCCCTCAATAAAACACTATAGTTCAGTGTAAGTAGAATGATGACCACAAATTCTGATCAGTTCTACCCATATTAGTATCATAATAAGTAGTGTTAGTCGTATTAGTACTGAAGTAGTATAGCAGTTAGTTGTACAGCCGTAGCACGTAGCAGTGGTAGCAGTGGAGGTGGTGGAATTATCCCTGACCTCATTGACATACAATAGCCTACTGAGAGGTATAAATGTAAATTGTATGCAGATTGACAGAATGATTCACTTCTTGTATCGCCAAGGTATTCAGCTGTAATTATGTGAGTGGGCTGGAGCAGTAGGTAGGTAGGCAGGCGCCTTTTGCCGTGTTGTTAGCCAGCGCTAATGATGGAGGACACAACATACCTCTCAGCTTTACTCTGCAGCATGGAACATGGATGACCTTTCTACCTGCAACAAAATAGCAGCCTATTATCCTATTTGGTGCACTACTTTTGACCATAGCCCTATGGGGCCTTGTCAAAAGTAGTGCACTATATAGGCAATAGGGTGCCATTTGGGATGCAAGCACTGATTCACTAAAAGAAAAGCTGAAGGTCAGCACAAGTCTAAGAACCCCTCGTAGCTTAGCATAGGATTGTATGTAGTTTTTCCTCCCAATCACATTACATAGCAGTCATACTGTAACACTATAGGTCAATGTGTTAGCTAGCTGGGCTGCTACAGGTAGATTGACAAGGTGTTAGCTAGCTAGGCTACTACAGGTAGATTGACAAGGTGTTAGCTACCTAAACTGCTACAGGTAGATTGACAAGGTGTTAGCTAGCTAGACTGCTACAGGTAGATTGACAAGGTGTTAGCTAGCTAGGCTACTACAGGTAGATTGACAAGGTGTTAGCTAGCTAAGCTGCTACAGGTAGATTGACAAGGTGTTAGCTAGCTAGGCTACTACAGGTAGATTGACAAGGTGTTATCTAGCTAGGCTGCTACAGGTAGATTGACATGGTGTTAGCTGGCTAGGCTGCTACAGTTAGATTGACTAGGTGGTAGCTAGCTAGGTTGCTACAGGTAGATTGACATGGTGTTAGCTGGCTAGGCAACTACAGGTAGTTTGACAAGGTGTTAGCTAGCTAGGCTCCTACAGGTAGATTGACAAGGTGTTAGCTAGCTAGGCTGCTACAGGTAGATTGACATGGTGTTAGCTGGCTAGGATCTTACAGTTAGATTGACATGGTGTTAGCTACAGTAGCTAGGCTGCTAAAGGTAGATCAAAAAGCAGCTTTGAAACATTGTAACAGTCAAGGTGTTAGCCAGCAAGGTTATTACAGGTAAATTGAGAACAGTGCTGTACTGTGTGTTTTCATATATATTCTGGGGGCTTCTGTTGCAATATTATACTGTATGCTGCCAAATACTGGGATGTTTTAGTACAGTACAGGCAACATAGTCAAATACAATGTTGGTTCTTTATATCAGTTATGAATGATGTGATTAGACAGAGAGACAGATGGGCCAAAACGGCAGAAAGGGTTTGATAATAGAAAACACTGAGTCATTCCTTACCTCAAACAGCTGGCTCCTGCCCTTAACGATAGGCTCTTTCCTCTTCACTCCATCTCTGCAAACAGAAGACAAGACAGCAAGGTGAGTGGTGATGAGAAAGACAAGAGAGGTGAATCATGAGCGAGAGAGAGTATATCATCAAATCAAATCTTATTATGCACCGAATACAACACCTTACAGTGAAATGCTTACTTACGAGCCCCTAACCAACAGCGCAGTTTCAAAAAATACGGATAAGAATAAGAGATAAAAGTAACAAGTAATTAAAGAGCAGCAGTAAAAAATAACAATATATACAGGGGGGTGCCGGTACAGAGTCAATGTGCGGGGGCAACGGTTAGTTATGGTAGTATGTACATCTAGGTAGAGTTAATTAAAGTGACTATGCATAGATGACAACTGAGAGTGGTAGTGGTGTGGAGAGGGGAGGGGTGTGGGGGCAATGTAAATAGTCTGGGTAGCCATTTGACTAGATGTTCAGGAGTCTTATGGCTTGGGGGAAGAAGCTGTTTAGAAGCCTCTTGGACCTAGACTTGGCGCTTGCCGTGTGGTAGCAGAGAGAACAGTCTATGACTAGGGTGCCTGGAGTCTTTTACAATTTTTAGGGCCTTCCTCTGACACCGCCTGGTATAGAGGTCCTGGATGGCAGGAAGCTTGAGGGTTTGCACTACCCTCTGTAGTGCCTTGCGGTCGAAGGCCGAGCAGTTGCCATACCAGGCAGTGATGCTCTCGATGGTGCAGCTGTAGAACCTGAGGACCAATGAGGATCTGAGGACCAATGCCAAATATTTTCAGTCTCCTGAGGGGGAATAGGTTTTGTCGTGCCCGCTTCATGACTGTCATGGTGTGCTTGGACCATGTTAGTTTATTGGTGATGTGGACACCAAGGAACTTGAAGCTCTCAACCTGCTCCACTGCAGCCCCGTCGATGAGAATGGGGGCGTGCCCGGTCCTCTTTTCCTGTAGTCCACAATCATCTCCTTTGTCTTGATCACGTTGAGGGAGAGGTTGTTGTCCTGGCACCACACGGCCAGATCCCTGACCTCCTCCCTATAGGCTGTCTCGTTGTTGTCGATGATCAGGCCTACCGCTGTTGTGTCATCTGCAAATTTAATGATGGTGTTGGAGTCGTGCCTGGCCGTGCAGTCTTGAGTGAACAGGGAGTACAGGAGGGGGCTGAGCACGCACCCCTGAGGGGCCCCTGTGTTGAGGATCAGCGTGGCGGATGTGATGTTACCTACCCTTACCACCTGAGGGCGGCCCGTCAGGAAGTCCAGGAACCAGTTGCAGAGGGAGGTGTTTAGTGCTAGGGTCCTTAGCTTATTGATGAGCTTTGAGGGCACTATGGTGTTGAACGCTGAGCTGTAGTCAATGAATAGCATTCTCACATAGGTGTTCCTTTTGTCCAGGTGGGAAAGGGCAGTGTGGCGTGCAATAGAGACAGCATCATCTGTGGATCTGTTGGGGCTGTATGCAAATTGGAGTGGGTCTAGGGTTTCTGGGATGATAGTGTTGATGTGAGCCATAACCAGCCTTTCCAAGCACTTCATGGCTACAGACGTGAGTGCTACAGGTCGGTAGTCATTTAGGCGGGTTACCTTAGTGTTCTTGGGAACAGGCACTATGGTGGTCAGCTTAAAACATGTTGGTATTACAGACTCGGACAGGGAGAAGTTGAAAATGTCAGTGAAGACACTTGCTAGTTGGTCAGCGCACATCCTGGTAATCCGTCTGGCCCTGCGGCCTTGTGAATATTGACTTGTCTAAAGGTCTTACATCGGCTGCGGAGAGTGTGATCACACAGTCTTCTGGTACAGCTGGTGTTCTCATCCATGTTTCAGTGTTATTTGCCTCGAAACGAGCATAGAAGTAGTTTAGCTCATCCGGTAGGCTCGTGTCACTGGGCAGCTCTTGGCTGTGCTTCCCTTTGTAGTCTGTAATAGTTTGCAGGCCCTGCCACATCCGACGAGCGTCAGAGCTTGTGTAGTACGACTCGATCTTAGTCCTGTATTGAAGCTTTGCCTGTTTGATGGTTCGTTGGAGGGCATAGCAGGATTTCTTATAAGCTTCCAGGTTAGAGTCCCGCTCCTTGAAAGTGGCAGCTCTAGCCTTTAGTGCGGATGCTGCCAGTGTGGCTTATCATGATAAACTCTACCTCAGGCGAGCAATAGCTCGAGACTTCCTTAGATGTCGTGCACCAGCTGTTGTTTACAAAAATACGTAGACCGCCGCCCCTTGTATTACCAGACGCTGCTGTTCTATCCTGCCGGTACATCGTATAACCAGCCAGCTGTATGTTGATATTGTCGTCCATCAGCCATGACTCCGTGAAGCATAAGATGTTTCAGATTTTAATGTCCCGTTGGTAGTTTAATCTTCCCAGGAACTCGTACATTTTATTGTCGAAAGATTGTCGTTTTTTTCTAGCAGAATTGCGGGAAGTGGAGGCCTATTCGATCGCCTGCAACTTCTCAGAAGGCAGCCCGCTCTCCAGCCTCTCTTTCTCCGCCTCCTCTTCACGCAGATCACTGGGGTCGGTGCCTGTTCCCGAGGGAGCCGTATATCCTCCGCCTCAGGCTCGTCAGAGTATTGAAAGAAGAAAACGTATTCTGCTAGTCCGTGGTGAGTAGTCGCAGTCCTGATGTCTAGAAGTTATTTTCGGTCATAAGAGACAGTAGTTACAAACAATGCAGATAAACGAACAACAAAACACAATCGGTTGGGGGCACGTAAAACGTCTGCCTTCTGCTCCAGCGCCATCTTACAAACGGACAGAGAGTGAAAAAAACACAGGGAAGACGCGAGACATTTGTATACTGCAGAATAAATGCACTTAGAAGTTGCATGTTATATATTATAACAATACTATTTCTATTTTACGACTACAGTGATATTGTGCAAAGGAAAGGGATCACAGCCGCTACCTCGCTCTCCGAACCAAGGTGTATGAATTGTGGACCAAACTGAAGTAGAGAGGCGATTCAGCAACTCCCGGAGGACAACAAAAGTAAATTAAAAAGCTTTTTTGTTGTTGTTACAAGTGAAACCTGATATTGTGAACGGCCTTTCTACCTCCACTGTGCAGTCATAACAATGAATAAGGTGGCCAAAGAAAGAACAGATGTTGCCTCATTCATCCAAACTGCATACAATTCAAGCCAAATTCGTGTTGATATGGTAGAAGCGAAGAGCCAACATCTGATCAGTATTCTGCAGAAATGTTGCTGTATTAACCATCAATACTTCTGGAAGGTTGAGAATCTATTGATGTATGTGCAGTTCTTATTCAGACCCACTTACTGCATAAAAGGTCACATGAAATTCTCCCGTATCAAATTGAGTTTCCCCTTTCTCTGTTGATGAATGTGTTGCTATGGCTGACAGCGCTGATGCAAAATGAAGGACTAAAAGACATATATTACTACCAGGTTCCCATTTCTGTTGTGAATTATATTCAATTGAAGGAAAAGTAATCTATTTAAATAACCATAAAATAGTCAAATTACTTGATTAGCATAATGCATCAGATTACCTTTTTTTTTAAATGAGGAAAAAAAACAGTGAGAAAATGGAATCAAACACTTGCCTGTATGACAGCATCTGTATGTGTACACAATAGTTTGATAAAGGTTTTCAGAGAAAACTATATATAAAAGCAGAGAAAAGTTACTGCAATTACTGCTAGACTCTATTTTGCTCTAAAAGGTTAAAACCCTGTGTAGTGTTTCTAAATGGGAAAGTAATTGAGAGTACAGTAATTTTAGAATACAAAGTGCACTTAGGTGTTCTGGAAACATAAAAAATAAATGTTGTTTTTCCACAACATGCCTTGTAAACCATTCTGAACCACTTCCTAGCCGAAGCCATTTCTAGTGCAAGCCAAGAACCTGCCATCTACCTATCAGCCTCTGTCAATCAGAAGAACCATACTGACTAGGTAAGTAAAGAGTAGAGCCAATTGAAAATAGAAAGGGAGAGAGTGAGAGGGGGGAGAGAGATTGAAAGAGAGAGGGAGAGGGAGAGTAAGAGAGATAGAGACAGGGAGAGAAAGACTGTTGCCCCACCTTACTGCAGCCTTGTCACCAACCCTGACTGACAACTGGCAGACGACAATGCATTCTGGGTAATATAGAGAAACCCCTCGCTTCATAATGGACTCTAAGTGGCAGGAGGGAGTCTGTCTGTCTGTCTCAACCCCAGCATGTGCACTGTCACCTCAGGCTCTGACCCCTGAGAATCACAGCAAATAATGTCTTATACACCCATGCCTGTCACCCAGGGGCCATAGCAGTCAGAGTACACACAAGACAGAAATCCACAGGGCTGACTCACTGTAAGAGGGACACCAGCATGCACAAATATGCATGTACGCGCACACACACATAAGCACACACACATGCACACAAACAGGAACTCCTTAAACAAGTGGCCTGCCGATGATCTTTCATCACTTTATGAAAAACCCTTTATAACAGTGATAAATTAAACCGTTTTAAATCTATTTCACATCCCATCCACCAGGCTTAGGCAATTTGGTTGGGATTCTGTGAATGATTCCGCATTCGGTGGGGTCTTTCTCACATTTACACTAATGCATTTATCGCAGTTAGAAAACATGCCGTTGTTCACAGTTCACTCCATTCATCTGAAGCTGTAATCATTTAGCCATTTGAAATGCATTATGAAACTCTTTCTGTGGGCTCATCAGCATAACATGAATTATTGCCATCATTACGGAGGGCAAAGCAGAAACACAGTATCACTTAATTATTCACCAATCAAAGAATGAAGGTAAATTATGGAGCTTTTACTTTAACTGACAAAAAAGATTAGTCGCTTACTAGATTTCTCTCCTTCAGGAAAACAAGACAGCACTAACAGTATAACCCTTACAGTACTGGATATATCTCCTTCAGGAAAATAAGACAGCACTAACAGTATAACCCTTACTGGATCTCTCCTTCAGGAAAATAAGACAGCACTAACAGTATAACCCTTACTGTACCTCTCTCCTTCAGGAAAATAAGACAGCACTAACATTATAACCCTTACTGTACCTCTCTCCTTCAGGAAAATAAGACAGCACTAACAGTATAACTCTTACTGGATCTCTCTCCTTCAGGAAAATAAGACAGCACTAACAGTATAACCCTTACAGTACTGTACCTCTCTCCTTCAGGAAAATAAGACAGCACTAACAGTATAACCCTTACTGGATCTCTCCTTCAGGAAAATAAGACAGTACTAACAGTATAACCCTTACTGGATCTCTCCTTCAGGAAAATAAGACAGCATTAACATTATAACCCTTACTGGATCTCTCCTTCAGGAAAATAAGACAGTACTAACAGTATAACTCTTACTGGATCTCTCTCCTTCAGGAAAATAAGACAGCACTAACATTATAACCCTTACTGTACCTCTCTCCTTCAGGAAAATAAGACAGCACTAACATTATAACCCTTAATGGAGCTCTTCTTCAGGAAAATAAGACAGCACTAACAGTATAACCCTTAATGGATCTCTCTCCTTCAGGAAAATAAGACAGCACTAACAGTATAACCCTTACAGTACTGTACCTCTCTTCTTCAGGAAAATAAGACAGCACTAACAGTATAACCCTTACTGGATCTCTCTCCTTCAGGTAAATAAGACAGCACTAACAGTACAACCCTTACTGGATCTCTCCTTCAGGAAAATAAGACAGCACTAACAGTATAACCCTTACTGGATCTCTCCTTCAGGGAAATAAGACAGCACTAACAGTATAACCCTTATTTGTGATCAGTTGTAAAATAAATTGTGATGCCAGACTCTTTTGACTGGTAAGTTTGTTATTATGTGGCAAGATGTTGAGCGTTGACATTACATTAAAGGCACACTAAGCTTTAATAATCCTCTAAACTGCTCCGAACAACACAGGGCTGTCGAAAAACGTGTGGCAAGCAGACATTTCCCTTTTCAATCAGGTGGAGCACCATTTCTTATTTAGTTTAGTACAAAATATTGAAGCAAAGTACTGTTTTTTAGACTGATTTGCCGCATGATTTGTCAACTCGCAATTTATCTGTCCTTCACATCAGAGTACTGCAGGCTTGATGAGAGCTTGACCAATCAGATTCACGGAAATCATGGGCTGTGTGTGCTGTGCACAATGCACACTCAAGTGCGCTTTCCACTTTCCTCCAGTATTTATTTAGCAAATGTGATAACACATCACCCTGACAGACACATGCAAAAACTCTCTCAATCAATGTTGCTGGACTAGGTGTCACATCTGCTCCTGCAACGCCCTCTACAGCTCATCCTGTGTCTCCTTGACCTGCCGCCACTCTCCCAGTACTCTCTCCCTCTCTCTCTCTCTCTGTGTGTGTGTGACTGTGTGGGTGGAGACAGGTGTGCTGGAGTCAGAGCAGATCCCTACCAGCTGCAACCTATTCCATAATCAAGACCTCGACAAATACTCAGCCCTGCCACTTCCAAGTTGCCAGATCGTAATCTCTGCTCAGTCAGTCTACGCGTCTAGCTGTTGTTACTATTAAATCCTGTTGTGCCTGTTTTCCTTGCCTGACACTGTTTTCCTCTCCACTGCAGTTTGCCCGCTCTGACTCTGGTCCCTGTCTCCAGTTCCACGTCTCGTCATCCTGCTACTCTGTCCTGGATTCCCCACTCTACTACTCCCTTGGATTCCCCTCCGGACCTGCTTACCCTGTCCCAACCCCTCTCGCTCCAGCCTCAGCCTCCGTACCTGGTTTCCTCCAACCCACCTGAGCTTCCGCTGGCCTGCACTCCAACTTCCCCCTGTGTTTCAATAAATACCTTGGTTACTTCATCCCAGTCTCCTCATCTGAGTCTGCTCTAGGGATCCCCTGTTCCACTCCGTGTAACACTAGGCTACCAACAACAGCAGTTTCATACAGCCTATGCGCCCTGTCCATCTGGGCAGGGTAAATAAAGTGGTAATGTTAAGTATATATAATCCATTTATTTGTGTTAGGAGAAAATGTGTATGTGATCAACTTTATTTACATTTATTTACATCTATTTATATAGTTTATATTGAAACTTGGGCTGCCTATTCCTTTTCTATCCAAAATGTTTAACTGGAATTAATGAATCAACATAAAAGTGATGACATTCTGTAGACTATCAGTAATTATTTTTATTGGACATACAGTTTTTATTGTTTAAATTTAAACTTTATTTAACTAGGCAAGTCAGTTAAGAACAAATTCTTATTTACAATGACGGCCTACCCCGGCCAAAACTGGACGACGCTGGGCCAATTGTGTGCTGCCCTATGGGATTCCCAATCACGGCCTGATGTTATACAACCTGGAATCAAAACAGGGACTGTAGTGATGCCTCTTGCACTGAGATGCAGTGCCTTAGACCGCTGTGCCACTCAGGAGTCCTGCATAGTTGCATAGGCCTACACGATGCAAACATGCATAAAGCATGTTCTATTGTCTAATCACAGTTGTCTCTGTGTTTGTAGAATAAACCCTGTTAGTCTAGTTTTAAAATATAATTCATATGAACAAGTACAAGGTTGCTGAAGTTTGACAAGATTTTAATCCTCCCCAGCACCAGTTTTTCCAGGATTCTTTTTTAAAACCATGTGACCTGATAAGTTTTTTTCATCCCATTATACACCATATAAAGCATTGTCACAACTGATTTAATCACTGTCATATGCTATAGTCTGAAAAAAATGGCCCACCACTGTCACGTTCTGACCTTAGTTACTTTTTTTTATGTCTCTATTTTTGGTTTGGTCAGGGCGTGAGTTAGGGTGGGCAATCTATGTTTTTGTTCTATGTTTTGTATTTCTGTGTTTGGACTGGTATGGTTCCCAATCAGAGGCAGCTGTCTATAGTTGTTTCTGATTGAGAACCATACTTAGGTAGCCTGTTCCCACCTGTGTTTGTGGGTAGTTGTTTCCTGTTTTGTCACATGATAGGACTGTTTTGTTTTTTCACCTTTGTTATTTTGTGTTCAGATTAATAAAGTTAACATGGACACATACCACGCTGCATTTTGGTCCGATCTATCCTACTCCTCATCAGACGAGGACGAGAATCGATACAACCACTCTGGGACCTGTGGTTCCACCTCTGTAACAACATCTTAGCTACCAGAGAACATTCTGATTTTGACAATGTAAAATCACTGTAAAATATATCAGCACAATACCTGATTATCTATGTAAGACCTGAGAGCATACAGGGTACATCATGGATCAATTAGCCATTCCGGTGTTAATTAGCTGAAATATGCTTCCGCTTCCTCACTTAACAAAATAGTGTTACTGTCCCTGAATCAATCAATTCATTTCAACACTGTTAAAGCATCCGTGGTCTAATCCTCTTCCGTTGTCATGGCGCATTACATCAATCGTAGCCTATTATGTGAACAAAACATTAGGTTCAATCCACACATCCATTTTACTGTATTATGAACCATATCAAATCAAGTACTGCCAATCACGTCTATCTATTAATGACTATGGTAACAGCGAGATAATAGTGGCAGTGATTAACAACTTTAAATATCCTTGTCCGTCAAAAATGAACCACCAAAAGTCATGGACGGCTCTGGTATAGATGAGTTATGACTTCCTGTTGATGGAAAAAGAACAACGTTTCAGATTGTGTGGCGTCACCTGTAGATTATTGATACTCCCCTCCATCCTCCCCTTCAACCCCCCCATCATTCCCCCCTCGAACGCCATTGTAAGAACACGGCCTTGGCGACCGAAGGCCATTAGAAGCACCAGTCAAACCCACTGTCTTCCCTTTAAACTCTTCCATTGACACTCCTGCTCTCTCCGATCCTAATTACCACGGAGAAGTAAGCGGCTGAAGGGCGCGTTCTGAATTCAAAGTGTCAGCGGCTCGGCTGCTTGGAAACGGATAGCGAGCGTCTGATCCAAAGAGGACCACAGGCGGGAAACGGGATGATTAACCTTCAGAAAAACGTTTCTTAAGGGGGACCTGTCAGATGTCGTTAGCGACGGCGAAGTGCCCGAAAGACTGATGACATGAAATAACTGTGTGAGCGTCATGGAAGTGTAGGTGCTGAAACGTTCTCTAAGCGGTTCCATGAGATTAATGTCCTCAAAGTTGTAGGGTTGAAATACATCTGGGAAGATAGAGAGATAGCAACCCTGAAGTCAAAGTGTTTTCAAAGTGGATATAATTAAGGACGACAATCATGGGCTCTGTACTGTAAGTACTGTACTACAAACTCTAGCCAACATGAACCTACCGGCTCAAAACAATGTCGGCCCATCGACCTTTGTCAACATCATGCCAAAGACCATAATGCCCTTCTTGTAATACTGGTGAAATCATGTTTGTTGAGCTTTGTCTACTCAACAAAGCTCTCGATACATTGAGCAGAAAAAACTTCCATACGCAACTCCATCTCCAGCAGTATTGAGATTCCTTTTCCTACCCGTAACCTGGAGGAATGATCTTCAGTCTGCCCTGATAGGCTCACGTCTTGATGTAAATGTTTACCGAAAGGAAATTTTCCAATCAAGGTTGATCTGAGCACTTGTCACTCTTTAATCTCTGCTCAGCGTTATAAGTCTAGATGTCCTTCAAGCTCAGATGCAGAGATAGGTTTGTGCACAGCAGTGGAAAACACAGGGCTGATTGAAGTGGAAGCACGTCCCTCCCTCTCTCCCTCTCTCTCTCGCTCCCCCTGAACAGTGATTTACCATCGATTCACACTTGAGACACTGGATATAACGGTTTGTTCTACCGGAAAATACTACAGAGGATGTTGTGGACATACCTAGGTAGGGCTATGGCGGTCACAAAATGTTGTCAGCCGGTGATTGTCAAGCAAATAACTGTCGGTTTCACGGTAATTGACCGTTAATTAACATAAACACATTTAGCATCTCCTGGCTTCCACACAGAGCCTACAAGCCATTTTAAAAAGTCTAATGAATCCATGTAATATAGCCTACACCTTCACAATAAATCCATTATTTATTTTAGATAGGTCTAAAGAAACATGAAAATGTAGTATATTTCAGAAGAAAATAATAGCATACTCTGAGTTGTTCTTATGTTAGGTCCCAATGTGGCTATGCCAAATGGCTGTGGGCTACACTAGTTCATTCAGCAGATAAGATTTGCTTATAATTCCGTGACATTATTTTATAGTTTGAAGAATACAATTGAACAAAGCTGAATAAAATATACATATTTTCTCCAAACGATTTGAGGTAGTGCACACATGCGTCTATTCTGTGTTAAGCAGAAACTAATAAATAGGTACTCCTATTTGCCTATTTGCCTAATTTAGAGTTATTAATGTAACTTTAGTTGTTCTACAAATGTTGGACTATATGTTATGTTTAGATTTTAATACATTGTTAGGCTGAAAGATAAGATTCTAATGATGATTTGAAAAAAGTAGCTTGAAAGGCATGAGCTCTGCTTTGTTTTTTGCGCAGGCTGTTCACACTCCAATAGTCTCTCATTCACAATTTGACAAGCACTTGATAATTGCCTCAAATTTCATGGCAGCATCCCCTTTGTGTCCGTAATGCACCGTAAAGAAATCCATGCCTTTTGTGGACCGGAGTGCTGCATTGTGCCCTTCACACTGTGTGTGCTGCGCAATCCAAAGTGTTTCTCAATCACTCAACTCTCCGTCACGTGATCGGGTCTTTCTCACAGGCTACAAGTTAAGACAGACACATCTGGGACACAACTGTGGGCGTCCTTATCCAATTCCGAGATGCATATTGAAGATATTTTTTCAGCAGCCAACAAGATGAGTAGGCCTAACAAACAGTAAAAGCACTAGCCTATGTCAATCTACTATCCCCCACAGTACAAAAGTCGACCTATTCTATTCTGTGCGAGAAATAAATATTCCAAACATAGTCTGGGACAGTTGTGGGATGAATACAAACCTTTTTTTACGCAACAGATCAAAACGTTTAGCTTAAAATGTTGATAAACTATTAGACTATTTTTTGATATTATCAGCGCAGCAATGCGCACATGGTAGTAGGCTATACGCTTGAATGTTCCATAAGCGGAAAACACCATTATCAAAAGTGGCCGCAAATGCAATTATGCATGTAATAATTTTATTATAAAGGTGCATTTTTATGGTGAAAATTATCTTCCCCAAACTTGAAACTCACGCGCTGCTTATGTATACCAGTTAGGCTTACACCCCTTGCAAAGCGGATAAATGTGCTTTATTTTAAGAACGTGAAATGTCAGAATAATAGTTGAGAGAATTATTTATTTCAGCTTTTATTTCTTTCATCACATTCTCAGTGGGTCAGAAGTTTACATACACTCAATTAGTATTTGGCATTGCCTTTGAATTGTTTAACTTGGATCAAACATTTTGTGTGGCCTTCCACAAGCTTCCCACAATAAGTTGGGTGAATTTTGGCCCATTCCTCCTGACAAAGCTGGTGTAACTGAGTCAGGTTTGTAGGCCTCCTTGCTCGCACTCGCTTTTTCACTTCTGCCCACAAATGTTCTATAGGATTGAGGTCAGGGCTCGGTAATGGCCACTCCAATACCTTGACTTTGTTGTCCTTAAGCCATTTGGGGTCATTGTCCATTTGGAAGACCCATTTGCGACCAAGCTTTAACTTCCTGACTGATGTCTTGAGATGTTGCTTCAATATATCCACATAATTTTCCATCCTCATGATGCCATCTATTTTGTGAAGTGCACCAGTCCCTCCTGCAACAAAGCACCCCCACTACATGATGCTGCCACCCCCGTGCTTCACGGTAGAGATGGTGTTTTTCGGCTTGCAAGCCTCCCCCTTCTTCCTCCAAACATAACGATGGTCATTATGGCCAAACAGTTCCATTTTTGTTTCATCAGACCAGAGGACATTTATCCAAAAAGTACGAACTTTGTCTCCATGTACAGTTGCAAACCGTAGTCTGGCTTTTATGTGGAGGTTTTTGAGCAGTGACTTCTTCCTTACTGAGCGGCCTTTTAGGTTATGTCAATACAGAACTCGTTTTACTGTGGAAAAAAATTGCTTTTGTACCTGTTACGTCCAGCATCTTCACAAGGTCCTTTGCCGTTGTTCTGGGATTGATTTGCACTTTTCGCACTAAAGTACATTCATCTCTAGGAGACAGAACGCGTCTCCTTCCTGAGCGGTATGACGGCTGCGTGGTCCCATGGTGTTTATACTTGCGTACTATTGTTTGTACAGATGAACGTGGTACCTTCAGGCAATGGAAATTGCTCCCAAGGATGAACCAGACCTGTGGAGGTCTACTGATTGGCTGATTTCTTTTGATTTTCCCATGATGTCAAGCAAAGAGGCACTGAGTTTGAAGGTAGGCCTTGAAATACATCCACAGGTACACCTCCAATTGACTCAAATTATGTCAATTAGCTTATCAGAAGTTTCTAAAGCCATGACATAATTTTCTGGAATTTTCCAAGCTGTTTAAAGGCACATTCAATTTAGTGTATGTAAACTTCTGACCCACTGGAATTGTGATACAGTGAATTATAAGTGAAATAATCTGTCTGTAAACAATTGTTGGAAAAATGACTTGTGTCATGCACAAAGTAGATGTCCTAACCGACTTGCCAAAACTATAGTTTGTTAACAAGAAATGTGTGGAGTGGTTGAAAAACGAGTTTTAATGACTCCAACCTAAGTGTATGTAAACTTTCGACTTCAACTGTACCTCATCATGAGACTCAAAAGGTTTACCAATTTGACCATTATTTCTGGGACTTTGTGTATGCTTCCTCTTGAGAATCTGATGCTTCGCAATCCAGAGAGTCTTAAAAACACTTCCATCACTGCCTCACTGGAAGTCAACATTCCTTTCCTCTCCTCTTCTCCCATCATCTCCCCTCCTTTCCTTTCCTCCCCTCCCCTCCCCTCCCCTCTCCTTTTTCCCAGTATGACAAAAGAGCATCTGCGCTCCACAGTAAAATAGGTCAGGCTGGCCTAGATTTCCTCAGTAACCTTCTGGTTCATTATCATCATGTGTAATGAGGGAAGTCGCTCTCGAGGCATCGTTAAACATGGAAGTGTGTGCACCTGTAACAGCATTCAGAGGAAGAAGGTGAGGACCAAGATGCAGCGTGGTACATGTTCATATTTATTAAACTGAACTGAACACTAAATACAAAGTAACAAAAGGAATAACCGAAACAGTTCTGAAAGGTGAAGACACACAAAACAGAAAACAACTACGCACAAACACAGGTGGGAACAGGCTACCTAAGTATGGTTCTCAATCAGAGACAACGATAGACAGCCTCTGATTGGGAACCATACCAGGCCAAACACAGAAATACAAAACATAGAACAAAAACATAGAATGCCCACCCCAACTCACGCCCTGACCAATCCAAAAATAGAGACATAAAAAAGGAACTAAGGTCAGGACGTGACAGCACCATGGCCACCAGGCCACTTCGTTTCCCCAACGGCATGTTACACATGTTACATTCCGCGTAAAGCGGAAAAATGGTCAGTGACTCACAGGGCCAATCGGTCTTGAGGAATGAATCTGCTCAGTCAACTGTATGATAAGCAGTGATTCATTTTAATAGCTTTTGCAAGTGTAGGTTCAAACATCTTAATAATGATGTTGATAAATAAAATGATTATGCTAATGACTAAAGAGAAAAATGAAGAGAAATGGTTTTAGCTGCCTAAAGGAGAAGGCTTCGTCCATCCTGATGGCTACAGTGTCTCGTCATTCACTCTCTATTGGCATTGCAGCGCATCACAGCCGAAGAAGAGACAATCTTCCGGAAGCCTGCAAACACCCCGCCCTCTTTCTAGGTCTCGTATACCTCCTCTCTCCCCTCCGCTCCTCCCCTCTTACTCTTTCTTTCTGCCTCTCCTCTTCTTACCCTCTTTCTCTGTCTCTGTCTCTCTGCCCCTTCCCCTCTCCTATCAATTAAATTCAAAGAGCTTTATTGGCATGGGAAACATATGTTTACATTGCCGAAGCAAGTCTCCTATCTCTCTGCCAGGACCCTGTAGTGTGGCATGTCTGTCTGCACCTCTCTACACCAATCGCACCTCATCCCGCCATGGACACCATCGCTGACCGTCTGTGTACCTGGGCTCCCTTCATCCTCTCCCAAACCTAACGCCTTGCATACTGTTATACTGGCAATACTAAAGTGCCTTTAAGAACAATCCAATAATCGGTATCGGCGTTGAAAAATCATACTCGGTCGACCTCTAGTTTAGTCCCAGGGTACTCAGTTGAGTAATGAGCTTTGAGGGCACTATGGTGTTGAACGCTGAGCTGTAGTTAATGAATAGCATTCTCACATAGGTGTTCCTTTTGTCCAGGTGGGAAAGGGCAGTGTTGAGTGCAATAGAGATTGTATCATCTGTGGGTCTGTTGGGGCGGTATGCAAATTGGAGTGGGTCTAGGGTTTCTGGGATAATGGTGAGCCATGACCAGCCTTTCAAAGGACTTCATGGCTATAGATGTGAGTGTTACGGGTCGGTAGTCATTTAGGCAGGTTACCTTGGTGTTCTTGGGCACAGGGACTATGGTAGTCTGCTTGAAACATGTTGGTATTACAGTCTCAGACAGGAGAGGTTGAAAATGTAAGTGAAGACACTAGACAGTTGGTCAGCGCTCGGAGTACACGTCCTGGTAATCTGTCTGGCCCTGCGGCCTTGTGAATTGTGAACCTGTTTAAAGGTCTTACTCACATCGGCTACGAGAGCGTGATTACACAGTCGTTCGGAACAGCTGGTGCTCTCATGCATGTTTCAGTGTTACTTTCCTTGAAGCGGACATAGAAGTAATTTAGCTCGTCTGGTAGGCTCGTGGGGAGCACGCGGCAGGGCTTCCCTTTGTAGTCTGTAATACTTTGCAAGCCATTCCACATCCGACGAGCGTCGGAATCAGTGTAGTTCGATTTGATCTTAGTCCTGTTTTTTTCCTTTTAAAATTATTATTATTATTTGATTTTTTAAGGGATGGATGAGCTTAATATTGCGGAGAGAATGTTGCTTGTTGTCTTCATCACTTCCAATCCCCCATATATTTTTTGGGGAAATATATATATCCATATACAGTGGGGCAAAAAAGTATTTAGTCAGCCACCAATTGTGCAAGTTCTCCCACTTAAAAAGATGAGAGAGGCCTTTTCATCATAGGTACAGTTCAACTATGACAAGACAAAATGAGAAGAAAAAAAATCCAGAAAATCACATTGTAGATTTTTTATGAATTTATTTGCAAATGATGGTGGAAAATAAGTATTTGGTCACCTACAAACAAGCAAGATTTCTGGCTCTCAAAGACCTGTAACTTCTTCTTTAAGAGGCCTCCACTCGTTACCTGTATTAATGGCACCTGTTTGAACTTGTTATTAGTATAAAAGACACCTGTCCACAACCTCAAATAGTCACACTCCAAACTCCACTATGGCCAAGACCAGAGAGCTGTCAAAGGACACCAGAAACAAAATTGTACACCTGCACCAGGCTGGGAAGACTGAATCTGCAATAGGTACGCAGCTTGGTTTGAAGAAATCAACTGTGGGAGCAATTATTAGGAAATGGAAGACATACAAGACCACTGATAATCTCCCTCGATCTGAGAATCCACACAAGATCTCACCCCGTGGGGTCAAAATGATCACAAGCACGGTGTGCAAAAATCCCAGAACCACACGGGGGGACCTAGTGAATGACCTGCAGAGAGCTGGAACCAAAGTAACAAAGCCTACCATCAGTAACACACTACGCCGCCAGGGACTCAAATCCTGCAGTGCCAGACGTGTCCCCCTGCTTAAGACAGTACATGTCCAGGCCCATCTGAAGTTTGCTAGAGAGCATTTGGATGATCCAGAAAAAGATTGGGAGAATGTCATATGGTCAGATGAAACCAAAATATAACTTTTTTGGTAAAAACTCAACTCGTCGTGTTTGGAGGACAAAGAATGCTGAGTTGCATCCAAAGAACACCATACCTACTATGAAGCACGGGGGTGGAAACATCATGCTTTGGGGCTGTTCTTCTGCAAAGGGACCAGGACGACTGATCCGTGTAAAGGAAAGAATGTATGGGGCCATGTTTCGTGAGATTTTGAGTGAAAACCTCCTTCCATCAGCAAGGGCATTGAAGATGAAACGTGGCTGGGTCTTTCAGCATGACAATGATCCCAAACACACCGCCCGGGCAACGAAGGAGTGGCTTCGTAAGAAGCATTTCAAGGTCCTGGAGTGGCCTAGCCAGTCTCCAGATCTCAACCCCATAGAACATCTTTGGAGGGAGTTGAAAGTCCGTGTTGCCCAGCAACAGCCCCAAAACATCACTGCTCTAGAGGAGATCTGCATGGAGGAATGGCCTAAATTACCAGCAACAGTGTGTGAAAACCTTGTGAAGACTTACAGAAAACATTTGACCTCTGTTATATACCCTTTGTTGGCAATGACAAAGTATTGAGATAAACTTTTGTTATTGACCAAATACTTATTTTCCACCATAATTTGCTAACAAATTAATTAGAAATCCTACAATGTGATTTTCTGGATTTTTTTTCTTCTCATTTTGTCTGTCATAGTTGAAGTGTACCTATGATGAAAATTACAGGCCTCTCTCATCTTGGTGGGTCCTGTGGCAGCCCCACACACCAGGCTGTCTCTCCGTCTATTCCCTCCAGGTTCTCCCGCCTGCCTGGCGCCTCCAGAGTCTCCCTCCTGTTCGGAGCCGCCAGAGTCGCCCGTCAGTCAGGAGCTGCCGGAGCCGCCCGTCAGTCAGGAGCCGCCGGAACCGCCCGTCAGTCAGGAGCTGCCGGAGCCACCCTTCACTCCAGCACTGCCGGAGTCGCCCTTCAATCGGGTGCTGCCCGGAGTCTCCCACTTGTCCGGCGCTGCCGGAGTCTCCCGTCTATTCGGGGCCCGCTGCAAGAGTCCCAATCAGAGGCAGCTGTCTATCGTTGTCTCTGATTGAGAACCATACTTAGGCAGCCTGTTTTCCCACTATGGGTTGTGGGTAGTTGTTTTCTGTCTTTGTATTAGTTACCAGACGGAACTGTTTCGGTTGTTTGTTTACTTTGTATTGTAGTGTTCAGTTCAGTTTAATAAAATGACGAACACTTACCACGCTGCATATTGGTCCGATCCTTCTTAATCCTCCTCAGAAGAGGAGGAAAACCGTTACAGTGACTGTTAATTAAAACCATCACCCCTTTTGAATTTCTTTGCCCATGGGAGAAATATATTTCACCCATCAGTCCTTTTCCACAAAACTTCATCTAAAACTGTTGAATGGGTTTCCTGTAAACAATAGATATTATATTCCTTCTCTTTTAGCCAGGTAAATACGGATTGTCTTTTCTTATTATCTGCTAGGCCATTACAATTGTAACTGGCTATACTTATTTCACCACTTACCATAATGAGACACAACTTTGAATTATATTTATTAAAATATATGTTTGCAAACGTACCATTAAAAAGTAACATGATGATTGAGTATAGCTGCACCATGATATTTGCATTGCTACTAAGTAAACCTCCAATTGGTCCCCACTATTCCACCTTCTAAAAGCCCTCCTCATCCTGAGTTGGGTTGTCATCCCAATGCCCGGCAGACCACCCCTGACACACCGTATCCCATAGCCCTGAAAAGACTGGGATCCATTCTTCGAAAAGAGCACACAGTGCAATTTACAGAACAGAAGTAGATCAACTGCCAAATGCATTTCCTATCGCCCTCACCTCGATTTGTATTATATATAACCATAAAAAAATATATATAAATATTTTAAGAATCCTTTTTCTTATTTTCCATAATTAGCTAATATTTGTAGTAATGTAAGCAATTTATGAAAATGATTTTACCTCTCACTAGTCTCGCCATTATCAAAATTACATTATTACAAGCAATTATTATATTAGCAAACAATCACTGTGAATCATTGTCCCTAACATCTGTTACTCCTTCAACAACAGTTGTTCTTCACAACACACATACACCCACACACTCATACACACTCAACCCACACAACCATAGGCTCACATTCTCAACAGTTGCACAATCCCAGAGTCCAACTCAAGAAAGGTCTTGAATTACGAATGCATTTACTGTTGCAGCTTTATGAGACGGCCTGGAAGACTGTGCACAAAAAAAAGGGCAGAAATTGAGAGATTTTATGAACCATTGTCACGTTACGCGTTGCCTGTTTGATGGTTCGTCGGAGGGCATAGCGGGATTTCTTATAAGCAACCCTCTGCATCCCTGTGATTGGACATTACATAATTATGATAAACATGAATTATATGAGTCTGAGTAACAGCAGAGTGTGAGCTGAACAGTGAGAGTTGATTGGAGTGCACAGACCTCATCACTGCAGGCTGCTATAGACGTTAATGGAGGGAGAGGGTAAACAACATTGAATGTTAAGTTCTCGCCTTGTCAAAGCCAGCAGAACAGTAGCGGGCAGATGAGAAATTTACATATTGCAGTCACGGTGTCTCGCTATGAAAACATGCTTTCAGACCTTGATCAATAAATTGTATTATTATGGTGGTAGGAGTCACATTAACCTGGTTAAATATGCAAATGAATGCACCTTTTGAGAATAAAATGCATAAATTGGTTTTAATAACCTAAATTATAACCATATTTTGTATGATGAATTGTCTTTGTGGTAACAATATTGTGACTAGGCAAAAACACATTTGAATGAATCATGGTTTCTTTTTAAGGGAAATATTATGCAGCAACATAGTGTAAAGAAAATGATTATGAACATACTTTTTATTAATTATGTTATGAACGATTCCAGGTAAGTTTAGAAATACAATATATTTCTTCCACCATGGCGTAACCTTTGCAGTGACTGTCTACCATTATCTTTACCTATAATTTCCGAAAGCCCAAATTATTTTTTAAGACGCCGAAATGGACAAACCAGAATGGAGAGGAGGTCAGAATAAGCCAAAGTAATCTCTCTTCACTTCCCCAGAGCCATTAGAGACTTGCACAAGGCCTTCCTCTCAACGAAGCCTTACAGCTGGCACAGTAACTTACAAACTCATACAGGGTTCAATTGTTTCCCCTCTGACTGAGCATTTTAAGTAAAAGCAATGAACTACTAATCAGGAAAGACTTTGGGTTTCATGTTTTAACCAAAGCTAAGTGTTTACACAGTGCACGCTAAACCCTAGGGGAATAAATACTTTCCTTCCTTAAAACACTTTGCCAAACAATCTGAGACGAAAATGGAAAAGTTCAATCCCGTGTAGAATATATTTTGGCTCTATGGTAAAACGGGTAGGTCGTCAGAGGAGAAATTTGTCAATACTATGAACATCATCAGCACGAGACAACATACGGAGAGGAGAATGAGAGAGACAGATATAGAGAGAAAGGAAGGAGTGGGGGAGAAACAAGGACAGAGAGGGAGAAAGAGAGACCTCGGATAATGGATGTGCGTAGGGTGCAGGGTTACTTTCTAAAGGAAACAGTTGAATTCATACCTCAGCTTTCTCTGGCACAGCACGCCTGCACTTAAAGGTGAACGGAGCCAGAGCCAGAGGAAAAGGAAAGGCATGATCTGTCTTAGAGGTACAGTCATAACAACCTGCCGTGTACCTCCTACCTAGACAACATCCCAGGTCTTTAACCAGCACACATACAGGAAGTGTTTCGAAAGGAAGCAACAACTACGGACACCAGGGAGTGAAGGTTATACTGGAAGGCGTGAGCTACGCATTACTGATAGCCTACAGAGTCACTATCCAAATGAAGAGACATAATGTGGTAGGCAGGAAGCAGCTCTCTAGGTGAATTAAGTGTCACCCTTAGTCACCTGCTCGTGTCCGGATGCTGCCATGACCTGTCACCGTCACAGAATCACAGTCGTGCCAAGGAGAGAGAGAGAGAGAGAGCGAGAGAGAGCGAGAGAGAGAGAGAGAGAGAGAGAGAGAGAGAGAGAAAGAGAGAGAGAGGAGAGCAGACGGACTCATCACAGGGCCTGTTGCTTCTTGAGCACCTCTCTACTGTGACTCTGTCTGTAATTCATGACTACCGCTTCCCCGCCACGCCTGTTATGACAATATCCTGTAGATGAGGTTTTAAAAAGCCCATTGAGGTAGTTTCGTTTCCCCTCTCTTGTCCTCTTTAAAATGTGCCGCTCAGATGGCAGTCAGACACGCGCCACAACCTAGCTGACGTGGCGGCGAATAAATAAAGTAGTCGCTGCTGGGAGTCGCAGCACTGTGGGTAGGCATTGACGTACAGGCAGAACCCACACAATTTCACGTTGATTCTCTCACAATGTGATTATAAAAGGGGATAGAAGAGGTTCAATGTAGTGGGTCGATAGAATTATTCGTGCTTTTAACCCTTTTGAGTGAGAGCTCAAGGATACAATAGAAGCAACTAGGCTCCTAGGGACTACAGCGTGGCAGTTCACCTTCCCTTCGGTCGTCACAGACAAAAACAAATGAGACAGAGAGAGAGAGAGGTCTTCAGTGAAAGCTCTGTTGTTGCTTAGAAGCTCTCTGAAACCAATAGACAAAAATGAAAACGCCCCGAGCTCGATACGAACAGCAGGCATTATGTGGGAACAAAAAATGAATACACTTGCGCTTTCGACATTCAAGATGGAGTATTACTCATTCTAATTAGACACACTCTTTCTTTTCTTCCCTCTCTAGATACAAACAGCACACACACTATAAAAGATGAGTCTTTGAACGAGAGTGTGAATGGAAGCTATGCCCTCCAGACTGATATGGTAATAAGGCTTCTTTTCAAAACGAACCAGTCAATAACTAGTGTAGTCATATTCTCCTACCTTTTGGACCATTAAACCCAGTGAGGTTGATGCTTTATAAAATGTCAATTATGACACGTGAACTAGATGAATACAAAGTATCTGCCCTCCCACACAGATGTAAATAATCATCCTCACACGGGGCACCATTACACACACATGCACCCACGTAGCCAAATGATATGAGCTGTCTTTATCTGTCTCTAGCTAAGCAAGAAAAATAAGATATTTCTGCACATGAATAAAGCAATCACATAGTTGTCAAACTCATAATGGTGTTTACACACACAAGGAACAACTGTTGGTTATTGTTTCACGAGTCGACAAGTAACCCTAATTGCTCATCTTTCATGAGGAGCCTGACACCCGTTCATCTATATTATCATTACTGACTAGCGGTTATTATTCTCAGCCTCCTTGTTAGCGCGGCAGAATGGCAACGGCACTCGTTTGTTTTCCCATGATTCCCTTTCTTCACGGCACAATTGGCTGAATCATATTTCTGCAGGAAATTGCACAGTGGCGGTTGGCAGGTGGTGGTCTGAAAAAAAAACGGAACGTGTGCGTGAGAATGCAGATAGGGAGAGAGAGAGAGAGAGAATGAGAGGGACATCGCTCGTGCGTCTGACTCACTGAGCCCGGCACACACATCAGCTCTGACACAGACGTACCAGATGGGCAGAAGCAAAACAGAGGTAGAGCAAAAAAAAGTCGCTGAGAAAACAACAGCTGTCAAGCCACAGAGCTGGCAAAACAAAGACGTTATTATTCCAATCCACCCTTGTAAAATATCTATGGTCCCAACCTCTAATTAAGCCCAGGTAAACTGGCTAGGTCTGATTGGTGTTGAATTATCTGTCAATCTCATCAGGAATCACGGAGGGATTAGCGAATAAACATGTCAACTGCTAACAACATGTCAAAATGTCAGCTGGCTACGGAGCAGTTGCTCTCTGGTAGCTGCCAGAGCCAGAGAGAAACATTTACATGTGTTCATGAAGCTGATTGGCAAGGAGGGGATAGAGGATAAGTAGTGCACAGATGGAACACAAGTACAAATGCACTAGAGGTCGACCGATTATGATTTTTCAAAGCCGATACCAATACCGATTATTGGAGAACCAAAAAAAGGCCGAAACCCATTAAATCGGCCGATTTTTTTAAAACATTTATTTGTAATAATGACAATTACAACAATACTGAATGAATAATTGTTTTAATATAATACATCAATAATATCAATTTAGCCTCAAATAAATAATGGAACATGTTCAATTTGATTTACATAATGTAAAAACAAAGTGTTGGAGAAGAAAGTAAAAGTGAAATATGTGCCATGTAAGAAAGCTAACTTTTAAGTGCCTTGCTCAGAACATGAGAACATATGAAAGCTGCTGGTTCCTTTCAACATGAGTCTTCAATATTCCCAGGTAAGACGTTTTAGGTTGTAGTTATTATAGGAATTATAGGACTATTTCTCTCTATACCATTTGTATTTCATATACCTTTGACTATTGGATGTTCTTATAGGCACTTTAGTATTGCCATTGTAACATTATAGCTTTCGTCCCTCTCCTCACTCCTACCTGGGCTCGAATCAGGAACACATCGACAACAGCCACCCTCGAAGCAGCGTTACCCATGCACAGCAAGGGGAACAACTACTCCAAGTCTCAGAGCGAGTGACGTTTGAAACGCTATTAGCGCGCACCCGGCTAACTAGCTAGCCATTTCACATCAGTTACACCAGCCTAATCTCGTAAATTGATAGGCTTGAAGTCATAAACAGCGCAATGCTGCTGGCTAACCTGGATTTCTTTTAGCTAAATATGCAGGTTTAAAAATATATACTTCTGTGTATTGATTTTAAAAAAGGCCTTGATGTTTATGAAAATGCGCTTTTGTTAAATCATCCCCCGTTTGGCGAAGTTGGCTGTCTTTGTTAGTAAGAAATAGTCTTCACACAGTTCGCAATGAGCCAGGCGGCCCAAACTGCTGCATATATCCTGACTCTGTTGCAAGGGAAGTGACACATTTTACAGAGTTAAAATACATTTATGTTAGCGGGCAATATTAACTAAATATGCTGGTTTAAAAATATATACTTGTGTATTGGTGGCATTGATGTTTATGGTTAGGTACACGTTGGAGCAACGACAGTCCTTTTTCGCGAATACGCACCGCATCGATTATATGCAACGCAGGACACACTAGATAAACTACTAATATCATCACCCATGTGTAGTTAACTGGTGATTATGATTGATTGATTGATTGATTGTTTTTTATAAGATAAGTTTAATGCTAGCTAGCAACTTACCTTGGCTTCTTACTGCATTCGCGTAACAGGCAGGCAGTCGCTCAGTCCTCCATTCTCTCCCCCCATCATCTCTCCTGGGTGTAGGTTATCAGGATCCAGCCCTGCTCCCAGCAGCTGCTGCTTCCCCAGCTATGGACTGCAATGAGCTGTGTTTAATGATCACAAGCCATCTGCATACTCCGCCTGCATAAACACAACTCCCCTTTTTATACATACTGTATGTACGGAATGATATGATATAATATATTACAAGGAGAATGTATACACTATGTCACCAGAATGGTGAAGAGAAATCAACAAGGATTACTGGGAAACAAACATAGCCGCATCCCAAATTGCAACCTTTTCCCTATATAGTGCACACTAAATATTTCTAGCCCGGCCTAACGGAGGGAAGGGTGTTTCATTCATATTACACGTACAAAGGAAAGGGAATGGATGAAAGTGTGTTTGGTTAAATTAAACTGATATGGAGTTATTTATCCTGGAGTATAGGGACACTGATTAGGAACACCAGCCACATGTCTAGATGCTTCTAAGCAGAGGAGGCTTCACAACCCAATTGGTATTCATTTATGCAGAAATGGGGCGGCTGTGGAAAATAACCAGTCTAGTACATAGAATATTGTTTTTATAGCCTTTCTCCCAATTTCTAACTCTTTCCTCTCTCTCAATACATATTTGCTTTTCAGTACACATTTGTGAAGGACAATATATTTTAATAAAACGTGTTGTTTGTATCCTGGATGCTGATTGGTTGATAGCAGGGAGTTATTAACGACAATCCCTGGGTAATGCCTGTTAACAGGTTCCTGAGTGGCACAGCGGTCTAAGGCACTGTATCTCAGTGCTAGGGGTGTCACTATGGACCTTGGTTCGATTCCAGGCTGTATCACAACCGGCCATGATTGTCAGTCCCATAGGGCGGGGGCACAATTGGCCCAGCTTAGTCCGTGTTAGGGTTAAGCCGGGGTAGGCTGTCACTATTATTAACTGACTTGCCTAGTTTTAACTGTTTTTTTAGTTGTACCTTTATTTATAAAGACCAGCCAAGCAATTCATAAACTTAATTTCCCCTGGAAAAAAGCATCTAGACATTTCCCCATGCTTCCAGCCTAGTCTTCGAAACCAGATGTTTTCAAAGTTAGAGACAGTGGGCCTCCCTTCGTTCAGAACAAACTGTCACGCAAACATTTAATCAAACTGACCACAACCTCAGGCTGCAAACTCCGGTTGTATTGGCATTTTTAAAACAATTCCATGCTCGCAATTTTAGGAATTGAAAAATAAACGTGGTAGCACTGGAAAGCTAAAATCTGTGTTTTCCCCGCCATTGTAGCTAGACACAAGCCTAATATTTATTAATTTTAGAGAACCGAATACAGTTTGACTTGGCTTTCCTTTCACGCCTCCCCTGAAAACCCCCCTTGGGAGGTGCGCCACACACTTTGAAAACCTCTGGTCTAAACCTTGCTGCCTGCCTCTCTGACCTGTGCAACAATGTTGCTGGGGTGTTTTTGCGATTTCCACCGTGCCATTGAGAATGAACGTGTCCAGAGGAGACTCACTATAATGGATATATCCAAAGAAATTACAATAAAAAGCAAGTTAAAACAAACTATAATGTACATAGTTTTCTGTAATTTCAGCTGTTTGATGTGATTGTCTGAAAGCTTTACAGTTTCTCAGTCGCTTTGGTGCATTTCATAGATCAAAAGTGCAATTCTTGATACTACTTGTACAAATTCCAAATCATCTAGTCACTTGTGCACATCATTAAAGCAATTTCCTATTCCTTTGAACAAATTGCAATTGATAATGTACAAGTGTCAGCTTTTTTCCACATGATCAATTGCTCATGTCATGTTGATCAAAATATAGTAGATGGTTCTCTGTTGATAGTCTTACTCCTCAAAACATCTAGGCATTAGTTCCTTGCATAAGCCATTACATGCAAAATTGTTGAACTATTTGTAATAAACTGTCAAGCATAGTTTTACACATTTCTATTAGACCATTTGTACAAAAATGTGAATTGATGAATCGTGCAGGTGAAATTGACCCTCACTCATGAAGGAATGTAAAGTGTTAGTTCAACCAACAATCAACCAGTTGTCTAAATTGCTCAAAGGTGCATCTCATGAAGAATCAAATGGCAAGCATATATAGACAGACCACAACACAGAGTTGCAATGTTTTACAGTAAAATGTGTGTTCGCATAGTTTTTGTCTATGTGAAAGTGTGCGATGCATCACTGCATTTTTCCCCACATAGGACTGCAAGAACATCCATACGGTTAGCATCTCAACCATCGACAGGGTGCTGCATAGAAACCAGATGAGTATGAAACAGCTGTACCGTGTACCATTCCAAAGGAATGAGGACAGAGTTAAGGAGCTACGGTACCAGTACGTACAGGTAAAACATATATCTATCTAACTACTTTACAGAAACATGTTATAGTGATACATAGTACAGTAAGCATAAACTGCACACATTTCCATTGCTGTGGAAGGAACATGCAATATATGTGCATTTTATGTCACTCTTCCTTACCAAAACAAATTCAACTGTGTGTTCTGGGATATAGCGTATAATGGAGTTGGAATCAAGTGAACCCTCTCACAACTTTGCATACGTGGATGAGGCTGGCTTCAACCTGACCAAATGCAGAAGGAATATCGGAATATATCGGAATATCATCGGTCATCATCAATATCATCACCATGTGTGCTGCTATTTCGGAGCATGGTGTCCTAACCCATATCCCCCTTATAGGGCCATACAACACCCAGCATCTACTCAACTTTTTAGTGACTCTCTACAGGGCTCTCATCCCTGATGATGAGAGGGGTCTGTTCAGAGAGGATTTGCCAAAGTATGTGGTCATTTGTGATAATGTGAGTTTTCATTGATCAAACATCATAAGGCAATGGTTTGTGACCCACCCGAGGATGCTCATAGAATTCCTCCCACCTTATTCACCATTCCTTAACCCAATTGAGGAGTTATTTTCAGAATGGAGGTGGAAGGTGTACGATCGTCAGCCACACACACAGATGACCCTGCTGGCTGCAATGGATGCAGCATGTGAGGACATCACAGTAGACGCCTGCAGAGGATGGATAAGGCATTCCAAAAGATTCTTTCCACGTTGCATTGGAAGGGAAAATATCCACTGTGATGTGGATGAGAATATGTGGGCCGACAGACAGGAACGTCTGGATGTGTAGAGACAGCACAATAGTGCTGCGGGCAAAGTTGTGGAGGTGGAAGGTGTACGATCGTCAGCCACACACACAGATGACCCTGCTGGCTGCAATGGATGCAGCATGTGAGGACATCACAGTAGACGCCTGCAGAGGATGGATAAGGCATTCCAAAAGATTCTTTCCACGTTGCATTGGAAGGGAAAATATCCGGTGTGATGTGGATGAGAATATGTGGGCCGACAGACAGGAACGTCTGGATGTGTAGAGACAGCACAACAGTGCTGCGGGCAAAGTTGTGCCTTAGGGGTGGTTTCCTGTGTTTCTTTCTAATTTAGTTATTTTTCCTTTGTGCCCCTTGGGTTGTCCAGTCTCTTTCAATCAATAACCCACATACAGTAATATGTAAATAGTACTGTTGAAATTGATATATGCCATAGAAGTGCAGCCTTGTGCATTTTCAATACAGTAACTGTCATCCAAACTGTAGCCTAAGTTTACATCAGGTAATACTGTCAAAGTACACAGTTAAATTGACAACATGCCTAAACATTTTGACGACCTTGTTTGTGAACAATGACTCAATGACTTATCATTCTGATGACACTGACATGATCATTGGCATGAATATTTACTTTTGAGAGATGTACTAAGGATTTTTAGTGACTGACTAGCTTTAGAAACATATCTATTGTATATTGCAGTTTGTACAAATTGTTCTGAGAAATGCACTTATTATTTTGCACAAGTAGCCAGCTTGCATAGGAACTTTTTTAGCCTAGAATGGACGCCCAGTCCGCTTGGCGGGAAACCATGCCAATAGAATGGACGACCAGTCCACTTGGCGGGAAACCATGCCAATAGAATGGACGACCAGTCCGCTTGGCAGGAAACCATGCCAATAGAATGGACGACCACTCCGCTTGGCGGGAAACCATGCCAATAGAATGGACGACCAGTCCGCTTGGCGGGAAACCATGCCAATAGAATGGACGACCAGTCCGCTTGGCGGGAATCCATGCCAATAGAATGGATGACCAGCCTGCTTGGCGGGAAACCATGCCAATAGAATGGACGACCAGCCTGCTTGGCGGGAAACCATGCCAATAGAATGGACGACCAGCCTGCTTGGCAAGCAATTTAGAAATCTCCAAACTAACTAATGGCTTTTTCACAGACTATATTGTCTGGTGGAAGGATGAAATAAAACAAATGTAAAGTTTTTAATGTAAACCTGTCTTTAAATATTTTTTTATTATGTTGGCAACCATTTTATAAAAGCAATAAGGCACTCGAACCCGGGGATTATTGTGAATAACACCCTCGTAAGGGCTGTTTTCCCGGCCCTCAGCTTCACGCCAGCCCCGGGTTCGAATGCCTTATTGCTTAAATACTCTGTTAGTTTCTCTAAATATCTCTCAATTTCTCATCAGTCCTTGTAAATGTAGCTGTTCCTGTACAATGTTGTGAAGAACAATATCTTAATAATATATTTTTTTCAAATGCTCTCTCTCTCTCCATATTTCTCTGTTCAGTGAAATCCCTGTGCATGTTACTGATTCAGTACAATGTGGTGAGAAACAATAGCCAAACTACCTCCAGCAGCCGCAGCCTGGAGCTAAGCTAAATAGCCTACATTAGTCTAAAACAAGGGCACTAAAATCCCAGAGGGAGGGAGGGATGGGGACCACACTGGCAGAGTCCTCATTTACTCTAGACTCACAAATTGCTGTGCATTACGGGAGTTCTCCCCGTGCCTAG
Source organism: Oncorhynchus mykiss (assembly GCF_013265735.2). Lineage (NCBI taxonomy): Eukaryota > Metazoa > Chordata > Actinopteri > Salmoniformes > Salmonidae > Oncorhynchus > Oncorhynchus mykiss. The sequence continues at coordinate 17,637,061 of NC_048571.1, forward strand.
ACTGTTCCTGCCTGCTCAATTACGGGTCTCATTTTCCAAGTTGGCATTTTCCAAAGTCCCAAATCACGAACAGCATGGGGACGTCAGAGCAGTTCATCTTCGACAACACAACTATAATGGCTGCACAGCCAGCGCACACATTTTTGCAGCCCACTGTATGCGTATTTTACTGTCGTATCAGCTGTGTATCATGTATTGGACTAAATTCGGTAAAACAGTTATATTACATCTGCTCAGTATACAGCAATAATGATATGTGACCGACCGGCTCGATTCGGTCTTATGTAGCAAATTTCGAAGTGGAGTTTTTTTTTTTACATTGGGTAAAAGTAGAGCTAGAAAATGGTATATCATACACTACAGTTGATGAACAATGTGAAAGTTGATAAACTTGTAACCTCACTTTTGAGAAAATGGCCCTTGAATGTTTTGGTACCTACTGGAGAGCTCTTTTTTGTCTACACGCATTCAGCATCGTTCACACCCTATTACGCTTTAGCCCCACCCATCTCTTTAAGGATTCACATGTGAGGCTATGTACTAAAAAACTAAAAATGTCAAGGTTAAAGGCTGGCTTATACTACGGGTGTGTTCGTAAATTTAATCTGGAGTGCCAGAGTGTACTCTGGGCGTTTGTAAACTTGTCAGATTGGCCGTTCATAAATTCAGAGCGTTTCGCTCCCAGAGCTCTCAAAGCGCACACTGGAAGCTCTGGCCGAAACGTAGGGTTGATCCGAGTGTTCTGAGCTAACAACAGCAGTCAAGGACCCAAGCTAACTGGCTAATGTTGGCTAGCTTGCTAGACACAAATGATAGAACAGCTGACATTGATCATTTTACAGAGATGGTTAGGCTGTTTTTATGTTATCCATAGCATTGGTGACTGTGCTGCTGGCAAAATTTTTATTATGCTTTTTTGCCAAAGTTTACTGACACCAGCCATATTAAACAGGTGTTGAGCGTTCGTAAATGTATCAGTTATTCTGCACTCTGGCACACTTAGATGAGAGTGTTCTGAAATTGGAGTAGATAGCCAGAGTGAATTTACCAGCTACGTCTATCGATAGTGGTTGCAGTGACATCATAAACATTTTAAATAGTTACTTGTGTAACGGGATGTGAAAGGCTAGCTTAGTTAGCGGTGCGCACTAAATAGCGTTTCAATCGGTGACGCCACTCGCTCTGAGACCTTGAAGTAGTAGTTCCCCTTGCTCTGCAAGGGCCGCGGCTTTTGTGGAGCGATGGGTAACGATGCTTCGTGGGTGACTGTTGTTGATGTGTGCAGAGGGTCCCTGGTTCGTGCACGGGTATGGGCGAGGGGACGGTCTAAAGTTATACTGTTACATTGATGCTGTTGACCCGGATCACTGGTTGCTGCGGAAAAGGAGGAGGTCAAAAGGGGGGTGAGTGTAACGGATGTGAAACGGCTAGCTTAGTTAGCGATGCGCGCTAAATAGCGTTTCAATCGGTGACGTCACTTGCTCTGAGACCTTGAAGTAGTAGTTCCCCTTGCTCTGCAAGGTCCGCGGCTTTTGTGGAGCGATGGGTAATGATGCTTCGTGGGTGACTGTTGTTGATGTGTGCAGAGGGTCCCTGGTTCGCGCCCGGGTATGGGCGAGGGGACGGTCTAAAGTTATACTGTTACTACTGTTAGCTAGCTAGCCAGCTAACAGTACATTTGAACTTGAAATTAAAATGACTTTCTGACAAAATTAGAAACGTGTAATATCTGAAAATTTAGCTAGCTATACATGGATGGACACTTCTCAATCTCTGTCACGGACGCCATGTTTGCACTTAGTTTGAAGATGTAATCCAGAGACAGGTGTGTTATACAACAGCCTTCTGTGTGTTCTCTTTTCGACACCGTCTGCACATTTGCAATCAAATGCCATCTCCTTAGCTATCATACTCTAATTCCACTGATTTCAAAACTAGGTCCTGCAGAAAGTGAAGAGCAAAACGTATACAATTCTACAACGTAATATATTTCGCAAATACGCATTAGAAATGATTACCTACACATACTGACCAGCTCATATTATAGACAGAACGGCAACATGGCAGACCAATCCGAACTCATCTCTCAGCATGTCCAGCACACTCATTATCTCAGCCAATCACGGCTAACGGGAAGGTTGCTCCCTTTTTCGGTGGCTAAACCAACTAGGCTCGTAATTTAACAATTTGATTCATATTTACAGATGTCATACAAGTTTGTTATTACGGTACATGAAAGTTCAAATGTTCCAGAAGGCATTTCTGCCCAAATAAGTTAGTTTACGTTCAAATGGCACTCCTGTGAAGTAGTAACGCACGACATATGCCTAGTTTCCTGAAATGAGTCACATATAGCGAATCCTTTAGGGTTACCGACTTCATAACGTCAGCCCAAGGCACACTTAAACCTAATGAGACCACCTACAGTATTACAGTACAAACCATGCAAGGCTGTGACAACACATCACTCTTCTCCAGTGCACCTCTGCATCGTTATCCGGAAACACCTCCACTCATTAATCAGACAGAGAGAGAGGCAGTGTCCCAAATGGCAACCTATTCCCAATATAGTGCACAGCCTTATGGGTCGTGGCGAAAAGTAGTGCACTGCATAAGGAATAGGGTGATATTTGGGACACAGCCAGAGATGAGACACTGGGCCCGTTTTCTTCGTGCAGCATGACGCCACGTCGCAAGGCTGAGAAACATATTAGTCGCTGACAAGTATTGTTGCTCTTCAAATGTTTTACACAAGAAGACAGCAAATGAAGACTGAATAGAACACTGTAGGCGCAGGAACTAAATCCCTATTTTCAAGGGCTGGAATACATGCAAATAGGATGCCATTGTCTTTAGGCATCTTTCACAATAGAAACATTGGTATGTTTCTGTGCATTGTATGCAAAGACAAAGCCACGAAGCCAGTGAGTGTTTATCTACCAATGAAACAAGTCAATGTCCAAGGCCTAGGCCAGTAGCAGCCAGCCAGGGAGGATGCAGTACAGTAACGTTCCAATGACATTCAGTAATGGAAATCTCACCCCCAGCCCTCCTTCCCCTTGAATATGGAACAGGGCCATAAGTGATTAGACCATTTTGAGAATAAATTAGAGAGCTTGCAACTGGAATTCTAATGTCCATGTTAACCGGTTAGCCAAAGTCCATTTGACATTCACTTTGAGGGTCCTCGTGTAATTCCACTATAATGCAGCTCAACCTTTGCTATTTTTTTACCCTTGTGTTCTGAGTTTTGCCAATCTAATTGGGAGAGAAAACTTCCAGTGGATGAGATGATTGAAAATCAGATTAAAGAAGATTAATGTAAATCAAATCACAGCCCCCCCCCCCCCCCCCCGATGACATCAAGGGCTACGGGAGAGTAAGGAGAGCATAAAAGCTGTCTGAACTCATGAGTGTGTGTGTGTGTGTGTGTGTGTGTGTGTATGTGCGTGCGCGTGTGAATAGAGTATGATTAATATGTGATCATCTGATAGCGTCACTTAGGCATGAACCATTTCAAACATCATCGTGCCAGGGCCCACACAGAGTTTGTCAACTGACACACCACCGTTACATCACTACACCACAATTAGTCTTAACTCAGTGATTAACAGTCAAACAGCTGCATACCTACACTTTTAAATAACACACGATTCGTACAGAGAGGATGAGACCTCCTCTTCCGAATGCCCTTTTATGAAGCAAAACATACAGACACCACACACACACACAAAGCAGAGGCAAATCTCAGGAGGGAGATGGACAGAAAAGAAGAAGAGAGGAGTGTATAGTGGAGTGGAACCAGCAGCATGCAGGCTGTGTTGTCTGTGCCTCCAGGTGGGTGCTTATCTATTCCAGGGAGATAAGAGAAAAACAAGCGTGCTATCTCCCCCGAGGGCTGGCCTGTGTTGGGTGGTTAACCTCAGAGCGCCTCGCTGCAACTCACAGCAAATGAAACCGAGAGCAAGAACGATACAGCTGAATGCTCACATACCTTCCCTTAGCACACCTATCACCTTGAAATGAGAAATCTATGCCAACACAGCAAAATGTGTATTGTAGGAAAAGCCATACCTTTAACATTCCAAGTAGTGAGCGGAGGTTTAGCGCCTTTCTGCACTGAATAATAATGGTTTATGATGCTTATGATGCAGTGGGCTGTAACATCATTGTATGTGGAAATGATGTTTGTGACAATCTGTGGCTGTGTATCTAGGGAGAGAGAGAGAGAGAGAGAGAGAGAGAGAGAGAGAGAGGGCGAGTGGAGGAGGAAGGGAGAAGGGATGTGGAGAAATGGAGGGAGGGGTATGGAAAGATGATGTATGAACAGAGGGATGAATCAGTTGAAAGACTGGCATCATACCACATGAACATTCCTGGGTGGATGAAGTTTGATTTTTTTTTTTTATACGGGTAAAACTATGTAATACACAAGACTAAGAATGACAGTATGGATCTCTTACCAACGATCATTGTAATAATTTTATATTTTTAGCAGATCGATTATCGCGTCATTTTACAATGTTTTGAGATACAGTAAGTCCTACAGCAAGTACTGGGAGTAATAGAGTAATTGCTAGCCATTCCTGTGATGTTTAGCTGACAGAAAATGTCACCCTGGAGTCTCCTGTCAGAATACCCTGGTAATTCTATCGTGTAGGACTCAGTCCCTCATCCCCATTTCCATTTGGCCTGGACTACAAACAGAAGTTAAACATATTTATTTTAACTGAAAAACACTGGGTTTAATGAAATTCAGCCTGCCTGCCCACACATTTCCCTTCTCTAGAGTATTTACATAAAAGAGCTGCCCCCCCCCTTCTAAATAGGAGATGCTAGCTACATCAGTTTGAGTTCTGGGTTTGATGCTGTCGCTCTGCTAGAAGCCCATCGCTCATAATTACTGCATTTAGATATCGCTGGGTCTCGCCTACTAACTGAGCTCAGACCAGTCTTTGCATGACTCTTCAATTGTACCATATTCCCTACATAGTGCATTAATTCTCCATAAATAGGGGCTAAAAAGGGAAATAGGGAATAGGGTGCCATTTGTGATACATAGTTTATCATCAACTGAGCTGGGAATCAGTGTAAGACCAACGTTGTGGTCGCACACGTGCCGACACTATATGTCCTATCTAAAAAACAACTGGAAAGGGGGAATGCAATGTAAATTAATTCATTGTTATTGGCGAGATAACAGATGGTGGTGAATGAAGGCATAAGGGGTGTGGTTCTGGCTATAGGGAGCGTCTTTGTGAGGTAGGAGTGATGATGTTCATGTTTGTGCCTCGCACACTCTCTCCCTATCTCATCTTTGGTCTTTGTTGAGGTTCTTCTTATCACTCCCATACTCCACATCTGACAGTCGTTGTAGGAGAAGAAGCATCACATAGCTAATCTTTTTATCAACTACTGTGTACAGTCATTTGTGAACGCAACATTAATACAGCATTGAGATTTAATCGAAGGAATCTTCAAAGACAACATCATAAGGGAGTCGGGTATGACCCAGAGGCTATAAAGCAAAGTCATAATGTTATTAATTACCCATGTGAATAATAAAATCTACATTTGACAGTCAGGGATGGTTATTAGCTTTTGCTTGTGAAAAAGCATTTTGGATAAAGGCGTATTAAGAAGATTACAACAGTAATCTATCTCACAACATAATGAAGCAGCTGTCTTTATAGAAGGCTTTTGGATCTTATGTATTTGAGTACTGCTGGTTGGACAGCAGGGTATTTAACTCTACGATACAGAATCACATGGATAAATAATGTCTGCAAATTGCCACAAACTTCCATCCATGTAATTGCGGTATTGAACATTTCCATGTGAAGGCAGCCTACACCATAATGTGAAATTAATGCATTTCTGAGACGCAAACGAGACACAAAAGATAATGTTCTGCAATGAAATGACCCGTTTGATTGTGTTTTCTGCTGTGATTCAATTCACCATGTGACAACAGATGCCGATGTGCCACATCTTCCTTAATTGTTTCTGTGCAATGTGTTTTTTTATAGCATCAATTCATAAAACACATTATATCACAATTATAAGCAACACTAGTGCATTCGTATGTTTGTATGAGGAACTTTCCTACCATGACAGACAGCAGCTTAGAGCTGAATTCTGAAAGAGCACCAAGTATGTACTTGCTCATTCCTCACACAGTCAAGTAGTATGATACCTCTGTAACGGTTTTCTTCCGTTGAAGGAGAGGAGGACAAAAATGCAGCGTGGTAAGAGTTCATGGTTTTTAATAAGAGAAACTAAACATGAACACAATTACAAAACAACAAACGTGGCAAAACCCGAAACAGTCCTATCTGGTGCAGAGAACACAAAGACAGGAAACAACCACCCACAAACCCCAACACAAAACAAGCTCCCTAAATATGGTTCCCAATCAGAGACAATGACTAACACCTGCCTCTGATTGAGAACCATATCAGGCCATACATAGAAATGTACAAACTAGACACACAACATAGAATGCCCACCCAGCTCATGTCCTGACCAACACTAAAACAAGGAAAACACAAAAGAACTATGGTCAGAACGTGACAACCTCCAAAACAGGAGTGCTTCCATTGGAGTAGATACAGGAAGAAAGACATGTTTTTTATTGAAGTAACCCCCACCCATGCAGGAGAAGGTCTCAGGCTATGGCCGGGTGACCTGTGAGTGAGTGTTCTGAAAAGTCCCTTCCTAAGAACAAATATCACAACACAACATTAACATCGCCATCTGCCGCAGTCTTTCTCTCGGGCTATTGTTCCATCTATGACATCATAGCCTTAACAAAAGGTCCCACTATAAAAGAGGCGTGGACAAAAGAAAAGTGGTAAACAAAACAAAAACATGAAGGGCTTTCTTCTGTGGAACACAATGGGCCTATAACACCCAACCCTCCAAGCGTCGCCGTCCTCCACATATAAACCCCAACAGCTTTCACGGCGAGATATCAAGCCGCTTTAAATGAGATCTGTCTGTGTTTTGTGTGGTTTTTCAATTTCACAGACCCAGGCCTCCGTGTTTTCTCATGAAATGAACAGACACTAGAAGACTGTCTGTTTAGAGTCACGTGCGCGTGTGTGTTTACACGTTGTGCCTGTCAGGGAACACAGGGGACAAACACGTCCCTGGAGGCTTACAGCGCTGCTCCTCCACTTCTCCATCAGCCAGGGTCACCATGAAAGACAGGAAATGACTTGTACGGTAACGGCGTCATAACCAGGCCTGGGACCAATTCAATTCAATTCAAATGGCCATTATGATCACGGGAGGTAAATGACAAAAAGAGTTGTCCATGCGTCAGAAAATGTCACTGTTGGAAACTGGAAGCATTGGATATATTCAAATGTTTTTTTTTGCCTAAGGTCTGATTTTCACTCTGGAGCAGGGCTGATTTGTTAGGGAAGCAGAGCTATGATTTGCCTGCTGTCTCTGTGCAGGTGAACGGAGTCTACTAATGATACTGATTTGCTTAAAAAGGTACACTGCCAAGACAGGTGGGTTTAGGCAACACAACTCCATTGTTGAGGTCAGAATGCCCTCTGATTATTATCATGTCATAATCACCATTAACAACCAATAAAATCATCTGAAATTAGGCCTATAGCTGATATTCAGCCAGGTTCAATAGATATTTTGTAGATGTTTCCCTTGCATCAGGATCATAAAGGTCCACTAATAATGATGATGACAACAACGGATTGCACATATACAGAAAATGTTCGACTCTCAAAACGCTTCACATTGTGTGAGGTTGCTCACCCCATCCTGCATTTTCCCCGAATCAACCACATTTCCAAGTCCCTGGAATAAAACCAACCTCTCACAACTGGGGAGTTATGAAACAATAACCTCAACGCCAGGCTGCTGTACATTCAACAAGAATATTTATCATCTGTTTTCTCCTTCTCATCCCATCGCCCACACTGTCCTATAACGACACACCCTCGGGCTCCTAGTACCAACATAAGCCAACTAAATAAAAAGGCAACGGTAAACATGTGAATGATGCAGTACCACGAATGATGCAGTACCCCCCTTTGGCCAATCAGTGTAATTTTGTAAAGTACAGATCTTTATGGCAAGACGCATCATTCACCCAAGTTTTGTCAAAATCAGGCTAGTGATGTCTGAGTTATTGTGTGGATTAGCTATACTCATATCCCTGAGCATGTGGGCCAAATTGCATCACTGTGAGACAAACAGCTCAAGAGATATAAACATGTGCCTGTTATAGCGCCACCATGTGTTCGATGTTGAGGCTTGACAGTGTGTACACATTTTGTTACACACACACACCCATGTGAACGTATATTGGCCAATAGCAGCCATGTTGGTGTAGGTATTAGTCTGGAAAGTATTCAGCTGAGAGAGCTTTGTCCGTAGTTTCGTGCAGATCGGTCATTCGGTGCCAGAGAAGTCGTTTTTTAAGTGTTTTTCACAAACTTCAAAGTGGCAGAAAATCCATCATGGCGGACCTTATTGGTCCCTGAGGCAAATGTGTTCCTTGTGATGAGAGAGACCTATGTACCGAAGTATGACCTCAAACAGGTTGAGGGGCATGACATTTCAAAGATATAATTTTCAATCACTTGTTATAGCGATACCAACTTGCCAAACAGTGTAATTTTGTAAATGCCGGATCTCTATGGCAAGACGCATCATTCACCCAGGTTTCGTCAAAATCAGGCCAGTGCTGTCTGAGATATTACGTGTGACTATCGCATGAACGTACTAATGTACTAACAGAAGGAGACAGATCCACAGTCCCCTTCACGATTTCATTGTGGCGGACAATAATATCACTGTAAAATTAATACAACAATGCAACAGCAGGTCTGAAGGCAGGGTGAAGTACCCTGTACAGTACAAGACACAGGACCTTGGTGAAAACATGTGGATCAGCCAATTCATGTTGGAATGCAGCCCTGTCCAGCCTTCTATTTTGCTCTGAGGGAGTGAGGAGTTTTGCATGGTTATTATTTGCCTGAGAGGGAAAGTGGAGATGTATCTAATGTTCAGGGTTAGAGGTAAGAGCAGAGAGAGGGTGGGGGGCACAAAGAGTAATGGGATGCTCAGGTGAGAAAAGGAAGCCCTATGATTGGTGGGCCCGGTGTTCCAGGTGGGTGTGGCCAGGTAGATGGAGCAGGTAGAAGAGCAACAGCAGGGTCAGTTCAGCTCCACACCACACTGACTGATCATCATGCAGAGGAAGAGCAGCTTCACTGGGCTCCTCATCACTGCTCTGTGTGCAGTGGCCTCTGGGCTGACCAGCAAAAAGTACTACCATGTGGATAAAATATTGACCTGGCACGGTGCTCAACAGTACTGCCGAGAGCACTACACTGACCTGGCATTCATCAGCAACCAGGAAGAGGCAGAGCTGGTCTTCAACATTAAAGAAACGACCAAGGTGATGTGGATTGGTCTGTACAGAGATAACAATGACCCAATTGGGTGGAAGTGGTCAGGAGGGGAGGACTCAGAGTTCAGGCTTTGGGGAAAAAAAGAACCAAACAAAGGTAAATCTGAGACCTGCGCCAATGTGCTTGATAATGTATGGATTGACACATCATGCAATAATAAACACACTTTTCTCTGCTATGGAGGGGAGAGTGAGCTGATCCTGGTTCAGGAGAATAAGACGTGGTTGGAGGCTCTGAAGCACTGCAGGAATCACCACACAGACCTCCCCAGCCTACTCTCTGAGACAGAGCAGCTCCAGGCCCAGAGCAAGATGAAGGGGGCCCAGACGGACCACGTGTGGACGGGCCTGCGCTTCCATGCCGGCTACTGGCTGTGGGTGAACGGGGATGCTCTGGAGTACCAGGCAGGGTTAGGGACCGGGGGAAAGCTGCCCCAGTGCCCAGGCAGTTACCACTGTGGGACCCTGGCCAAAGAAGAAGAGTACTGGGGAATTAGGGACTGTGAGGAGATGATGAACTTCCTCTGCTACAGAAAGTGATTTGACTACATCGGCCAACTGTCTTATCCATATGCCTCCATGTCAATTTTGCCAGGTTTTGAAGGTTGAGGAGCATATTTTATTGCCGTGTGTACAAAGTGTATCTATTACTTATTTACTGTGTGATAAATATACTGAACGTGTATATTCATAATTTAATCAAACTTTCTTTTACTATCAGAAGATACATACAAATATTCATAAAAAAAAAAAAGCTCTAATGGTTTCTGTTGGTTCCTGCTTCATATTGTAGACTGAATATTATTGTCTTACAGAAGATACAGTAGACTTTGCTTCTGCTGGCCTTTTACGAGGCTGGCAACGCTACATTAGAGTTGACTTGATAAGTGATAACTGTAACTTGATAACTGTGGCCAGAGTTGCCATACATGCAATACGTCATCGGTGTGGGAGATGTGCTATTCCTCTTCACGTAAGGGAACATGTTTTCCCTATCTTCTATAGCAGGGATGGGGGGTCCACAAAAAAACGGAGCTCATCATGTTTGCAGTTTTTAATATGATATCTGATGATCAATGGGCCCCACCCCGGGCGGTAATAGGACCATGCTTACTACAAGTTTAGATAGTTGGCAGCTAGACTCATTTACCAATCTCATTTGTTTTAGATGACATGGGCTAATTGAGTGACTGCTGATGCACAACCAATTTTTGAAATTGCATATTGGATATTCTATTATTCTAACTCTCAACAGCAAGTTGAGACCCCGACTGAGTTCCAAATAAAAAATATTATTATTTTTTTTAAATTATTGGTCTGCGGTGGGGTCCAGCTGCGCTGGGGTCCAAAGTGGGGTCCAGTTGACCATCCCTGTTCGATAGCATGCACCAGCTGAGACACAGGTAAACAGAACCGGCAGGGCTGGCCACCTGCTGTCACCCTTCCTTTCCTACGTCTCATCCTCCGTCTCGCTCCGGGGCCTACCCGCTCTGCATGGTAGCAGCCTCATCAGCATTCACTCAGGGGAGCACCTGCTGCTGCTGAGGTGGATTTTTCCACCGTTATTGGATCGCTAATCTGTTCCTGGGAGGCCTTTCAGACAGGCGAACGCTGGAGGACACGGTAATAAGCCATCTACAGGGGCCGTAATGATAAACTTTGAGCACGGCAAGGCGCGAGAATACAACGGCGGCCCAGACACGTTTGGGTTTGTGAGGAAAAAAGAAAAAAAGACAGTCGGTTGCTTGTCGGTTGCTTGCCAGCTAGGCCCGGCACCAACCGGAAGCACAGAGTTATTGCTTTTATCTGTAGACTGCTCCGGTTTTCACCCCCAATAAATCACAGCACTCGATATCACAGCGGGGAAGATGGTGGAGGAGCCTGGCCTGCAAACCATCTGGTCTCTGTGTCTCACAGACTACTATGCCAATCTCTTGGAACATTGAGCGCTTGCTCAATGGTGATGAATATACTGTAGCCTAGCTACCAGCGGAGAAAAATGTATTTCTCAAATCTGGTTTGACTTTACTGTACCGAGGCTGCTCTGTAAAAAAACTCCAACTGTGACTGAAAGCGATTCATTCTTGCAGTGAAAATATTTCTCATTATTTTCCTACAATGCACCTACAAATGACTTATGACTCTTGGAGATCCATTACATTTCCACCTCCAATATGAATTAGAAACCACAAAGGACGATGCCCTTAGACTGTAATATTTCTCAATTCGGTAACACTTGACACACAGCGCCATAACACATAATCGTGTCAAAATACGTCATAACAGCTGACATAACTTGTCATAACCTGTCATAAAATGGTCATAAAGCTGTCATGTCACGTATATTTACATCTGTTGGGACATATATCGCCTTATTTTATGGCTGGTTATGACACCGACATAAGAGTGTCAAACCCCAATTTTATTCAAATGTGTTTTTTCCTTGCCGAGAAGTTTCCTTTTGTTTTAAAGTTTGTTTCTTAAATCCCTTGTTGTTGTAATTCATTATTTACAGTCATGTTTTTTCCCCATCATATTTTAAATAACTGGTAGAAAATACATTTTATGACAAGAAGCATTATGACCATCCTGTATCGCTTTACTTGGACTAAGAAAATACACATTATAACACTGTCAAGAAGCATTATGATCATCATAATCATATAATCCAGATAGACCTATCATGGCCATGCCATTATGTCAGTTATCAGTCAAAAAGAGGGAGACTTGTCCTGCTCCTGCATTCATCCCAGTAATCAGCAACAGAGCATTGGGGTAGTTGCATGTCTCACATAAATGTGTGTGCAATTACAATGATAATTTAATATGGTCAATTTCAGAAAATGTTATATAACATAAACATACTGTTGACGGGTAAATTATGGTGTAATGGAATGTTTTTCCGTGTGTGGTAGGATTTTGTGGGTTTTGACACTCTTATGTAAGTGTCATAACCAGCCATTTAATGACACAATATATGTCACAACAAGTCTAAATATATGCGTCATGACAGTGTTATGACCATATTATGACAGGTTATGTCTGCTGTTATGACATATTATGACATGGTTATGACCATGTCATAACGTGTTATGACGCTGGGTAAGGTGTTACCCTCAATTCCTTTCTATTTTGCTAGCCAGGCAATGAGTTACTTTGTCTCACTAAACCTCATCAACAGTAATGATAGTCTATAATGAAAAGAAGATGCCCCAAAAGAGAGAACAATTCTAGGAGAGAGTTTCATAGAGAAAGGTACAATCAAACATCTAAGTGTTGAGCACAAAGCAAAAAAAACTAAATGTCGGATAATATAGCTGTATGTTTGGCTTTAAACAGCAGAACCCATTGGTTCTGTGGTTATAAGAATCACAGTGTGGCCGCCACATCTTTGATTCAGAGCTGTGATCAACACTGCAGAGCAGACATGGGCTGTAAAGTACTGGTGGTGCGCTTAATGGCTCTCAGTTGATGTTTCGCTGGGAAGAGTGATGCATGCATCCTTGACGGTGTCTTTTTTACAAGACAAAATGATTGCATGTAGCCTCCGTTCTTTTGATCTCTCTCCAACCGCTGCCAGTCTTTAATGCCCCAAACTGAAATGCCCAACAAATGAATAGCAGATATTCATAACACTTTTTCCATTTGGGCTGACATCCACTACTCTGTTGGCAGAGTACGGGGTCAATAATGGATGATTCATTATCGTTGAACAATGGTGAAGAGTAGCACAGTGGTAAATGGCTTGTGGTAAAATGTCCAAGAGGAACAGATGGTGAATTAAAGTTGAGATATGTTGCATGATGGTGGATGGAACACTGTCAAAAGTTACAGGTTTGGGATACGGATATACTGCTACTCTCAGCACTGGCAATTTAAGCAGGAGGCTAAGAGCAGTACAAGAGATAAATAAGAATTGACAGAAACAATGAATGACCATGAGTAGGGCTGTTGCGTTGACCGTATTACCGCCACACTGTTTAGCCACGGCAATTAGGCTTCTCCAAGCTCTGATGCTGCCGATGGTCATTAGTAAACTTGCTTACCTGGTACTCAGTACTCCATTGTCCCTCTAATCACCCTGACATCAATGCAAATGTATTTGAAAATCTAATCAAACACTTCATGAGAGCCCATGAGCTCATGTTGCGCAACATTTCTATAGGCATGAAAATGAACCACAGGAAAAGTGTCCTCCATCCACTCTAAAATAGAGCATAGATGACATGTATTCTTTCCCGCTGCCCCTATTGACCAGGGATGTTCTGTAGATAAGTGTGAAAATTACTATTTTCCTGTCCTGCTAAGCATTCAAAATGCAACGAGTACTTTTGGGTGTCAAGGAAAATGTATGGAGTAAAAAGTACAATATTTTCTTAAGGAATGTATGTAGTGGTGTAAAAGTAAAAGTAGTCAAAAATAGCGCTGCCGAGCTGGCGACCATCGTAGAGACAGTCCAGCATCACGAGGACAGTCTCTCCAGACTCGGCAGCGCCATGGACAGCATGCTGGAAACCATCCTGCGTTTGGAGGGGAATGTGCAGTCCCTCCAGTCTCTAGGACTAGTTCCGGCACAAGGCCCCACACAACCACTACCTGCCTCCATCCTATCTGAGCCGGTCCGCGGAATACCCGTCCCTCCCGGAGCGCTTTGAAGGTGCGCCAGCGAGATGCAAGGGATTCCTTCTGCAATGCTACCTGTACCTCATTCTCCACACCGAGGCTGTCTCTGGGAGAGACTGGGTTGCCACCATCATCTCGGGACTGCCCGGACGGGCCCTGGACTGTGGTGCAGCGTTCTGGGAAATGGTCGGGACCCGAGGTTGAGTCCTACGAGCGCTTCCTCTTCCACTCTGTGTTTGATCATCCTGTGGAGGGCCGAGAGGGGGGTGAGCGCCTACTCCGATTACGCCAGAGATCTAGGACCGCCTCGGAGTTCGCCTGTGAGTTCCGGACCATCGCAGCCTCCACCGGATGGAACGAGTCGGCTCTGGTCACTGGGAAATCTTGGTGGTCAAGAAGGCTCTGAAGGCGTAGAGGCACTGGCTGGAGAGGTCCAAACACCCTTTCCTGGTGTGGACGGACGACCACAACCTGGAGTACATCAGGGCAGCGAAGAGGTGCCCGGAGAATCGCACGGGTGTGCGGGACCGTCTCCTTACCTGTGCACACACAGCGCCTGTGTCGGGTCATCCTGGGATAAGCTGTATCATCGCCTGCCTGACTGAGAAGTACTGGTGGCCCACCTTGGCTAGGGATGCCCACCTCCGCAGTGAGGCGCTTGTTTTCTGTCAAGGCGACCAGGTCTAGCTCTCCACCCAGAACTTGCCCCTCCGCCTGCCCTGCAGGAAGCTGAGCCCGTGGTTTGAGGGGCCATTTAAAGTCCCGAGGAGGGTTAATGAGGTAAGGTACCGTTTGCAACTCCCTGCTGATTACCGCATTAACCTGACTTTTCATGTGTCTCTCCTCAGGCCAGTGGTGCTGAGGCTGGACCCAGTGACGCCCCGCCTCCACCTCTGGACATTGAGGGAGGTCCGGCGTACTCGGTCCGTGAAGTCCTGGATTCGAGGTGTCGGGCTGTGTGGAAGCCAGGAGATGCTAAATGTGTTTATGGTAATTAACAGTCAATTACCGTGAGACCGACAGTTATTTGCTTGACAATCACCGGCTGACTAAATTTTGTGACCGCCACAGCCTTAATCATGAGCTCATCTTAATTTAGCTGGAAGGGTCAGGAGACATGAAAAATAGAAATTTTAACTTAGTAGATCAAGACTAATGATAACTATCAACAACATTTATAAGAGATTGGTTATTTGGACACACATCGCTAGATGCTTGGGAATATGTCAGGAAAGAATATTCCAGATGGCACAATTTATTCACATTTTTTAAAATTATTCTTTGCTAAGGCGATGTGATAAGCACAGTGAACAGAAGTATATTTCGCTACAAGCCAATATAAAGAGATTGATGTGCATCTGAAGTCTAAGCTTGGTTTATTCTCCATCATGTGGAGTTATCAGATCACTCATCATAATCACTCCATCCCTTCCCAATGTTCTGGGTCGCTGGCAGATGCTCCTAAGCACAATGAGATTAAATCAGTATTATATGAAGATCAAGGAGTTTGCTGTCAAAGATTTAATCAAAAGGAGGCTCATCACATATTTCAGTTTCGGGAAAGACTCAATGGCTTCATGTACTGATGTACAGTGGTGGAAAAAGTACCCAATTGTCATACTTGAGTTTAAGTTGAATTGCAAAAATATACTTAAGTATCAAAAGTAGAAGTAAATGTATAAATCATTTGAAATTACTTCTATTTGGCAATCCAAATGGTGCAATTTTCTTGCATTTTTATTTTATTTACGGACAGTCAAAGGTACACTCCAACACTCCCAGATCAGAGCCAGTAGGGATGACCAGGGATGTTCTCTTGATAAGTGTGTGAATTGGACCATTTCCTGTCCTGTTAAGCATTCCGAATGTTGTACTTTTGGGTGTCACGGAAAAACATACATTATTTCTTTAGGAATGTAGTGGAGTAAAAGTAATAGTTATCAAAAATGAAAATAGTAAAGTACAGGTACCAAAAATAACTACTTAAGTAGGACTTTCAAGTATTTTTTCTTAAGTATTTTACACCACTCCTGATGCATAAACTGGTCCTGGGTCAGTTGACAGCAAGGTGAAATGTACACAGGACAAAGTGAGAAAGGAAAAGGAAAGGGGGATACCTAGTCAGTTAAACAACTGAATGCATTCAACTGAAATGTGTCTTCCACATTTAACCCAACCCCTTTGAATCAGAGAGGTGCGGAAGGCTGCCTTAATCAACATCCACGTCTTCGGTGCCCGGAAAGGGCCAAGGGAGCAATGTGTGTCACGGAAGCAAGCCTTGTTGCATTGAACAGATTCAATAGAATTCCTGCTTTCATAAGTTAATTCATAGCATCTGATAAACATCTGAAAAAATTGCTGGAGTATTACCGACTCGTGGTAATCATGATGTATAATACGTATACTCAAAACATAATCCAGTATCTTCCCTTGTGTGAGATCATCCCATCCAAGGCCCTGTGCTTATTAAATACAAACATCATCCAGAAACTGTAATCAACTGCATCATGAAATATGCATGGGCTCAACAAATGAGAGATGATACTGTGTGCAACACATCACAGCGCCCCTATCATGAAGCAATGACATTTTGTGTAGCCTGCGAAAGGAAAATAAGGACTTAAGGAGACAGATGCTTTGCTAAGAAATGGCTAAATCCAAATATTTGGATTACAGTTGAAGTACAAGTCAGGTCGATTTACTATTTTTGACTGCAACAGATGATGTTCTTTAAAACCTTGTTAAACTACAAAGTGCAATACATTCAACATCCCTGTTCAAATGCCTACAGTACTGGGGGTCTCGTCAAGAATAAACTGTGAAAACGGTGACCTCTATATGTACAGTAGCACCACATGATTAAACAAAAACAAAACAACTACGAATTAAAGGACAATAATGTATGTAGTGCACACAATTGATTTCAAATTCCCCTCAGGAGGGATAACAGAGCATTCCTTCATCCTTAAGTCATAGATATTCTTTCCCACAATTCCCAGGGGACAGTAAATACACACAATTTAGCTCTATACTCAAGCATTTTGGATTTGAGATCAAATATTTAATGAGGTCACAGCATGTGTATATAGTATAGTATATAATAGTATTTTCACCTGATGACAAAAAAAATCATAAGCATTTTGACAAATTCACGTAAATGTAAGTGTATTCAAGTATGCAAAATGTTAGTATTTGGTCCCATATTCCTAGCCCGCAATGATTACATTAAGCTTGTCATTCTTGTTGGAACTTGTTGGATGCATTTGCAGTTTTTTGGGAGAGTCTCCTGCCTCTCAGACAAGGCCCTGGAGTGGTCTGGAATGATGGAGACTCGGCAAGGGACCACTACCCAGAGTTCCCCCGCCGCTTTCGGCAGTGTTCGACCACCCACCGGAGGGCCGAGCGGCGGGTGAAAGTCTGTTTCATCTCAGGCAGGAGACAAGGGGCGCGCAGGACTTCGCCCTGGAGTTCCGGACCTTGGCCTACCGGTGCTGGATGGAATGACAGGGCCTTGATCGATCACTATAGGTGTAGTTTGCGTGAGGACGTCCGTAGGGAACTAGCCTGTAGAGATACCACCATCACCTTGGACCAGCTAGTGGTCTATTCGGCTGGACAACTTGCTGGCCACCAGCGGATGTCCGGATCGGGCTTTGTCCGTTTCATCCCCCAGCACCTCTGCTCCAACACCTATGGAGCTCGGAAGTGCTGCAACAAGGGCGACAGGAGGAGGAGCTCTTTCCTGCGCCAGATGTTGTTGGTGGGGGCACACCGCTGACCGGTGCAGGAGGAGCTTTTCTGGGAGTCGAGACGACGGGCAGGGCACTGTTCGGGCACCCCAGGTGAGTAGGCACCAGACTCACCCAGAGTCCCCTGTTGCTCACATGTATGTGTTGATTGCTTTTCCTGAGTTTGGCCCCTCATTCCCAGGGTAAGGCGCTAGTAGATTTTATTGACCGTGGTTTTGCTTCTAGTCTAGGGATCCCTCTTGTTCAGGTTGATCAGCCTTTCCCAGTGCATTCTTTGGATAGCCGACCATTAGGGTCAGGGTTAATCAGGGAGGCCACGGCTCCACTGGACATGGTTACGCCTTTTGTATTGTAGATATGTAATGTTTTATGATGTACTGTTTTATCTTTTGTTTTATGTGTGATGTAAGTGCCTTAATGTGTTGGGACCCCAGCAAGAGTAGCTGCTGCCTTGGTAGGAACTAATGGGGATCCCTAATGAATATTTTATTCATTTTCTTTCTCACAGAAGACTGGTCTAGTGGAGTCTAGTGGAGCAAATGAGATGAGTCAATGTGTGTTTTTTTTTTAAGTGATCTTCAATTTTTTGGTTCATTTCAAAGTCAGTCAAAGCC
This sequence comes from Oncorhynchus mykiss, assembly GCF_013265735.2. Lineage (NCBI taxonomy): Eukaryota > Metazoa > Chordata > Actinopteri > Salmoniformes > Salmonidae > Oncorhynchus > Oncorhynchus mykiss. The sequence continues at coordinate 17,655,495 of NC_048571.1, forward strand.
TTTAAAGAGCACCTCTGATTCATAGAGTGTTTAAATCCCCTAGTACTAGTAGGTCATGTGACCATCGGGGGATAAGCCAGGGATCAGACAGTTCCATATTAAACCTGCCTCCCTTCAAAATCAATTTGAGAGCCATAATTCTGAGAGGAAGGCAAATGTCAAATTGACATGCAGATCTCAGAGGAAAACTGAAACATGCGTGGTCTGTATCTAATTACTGTTTGCAAGAAAAATACTGTTAGGTCTACACCATTCTATATACCGTATAAACAATCAGAATAGTGCATCGGTGGAGGCTGCTGAGGGGACTACGGCTCATAATAATGTCTGGAAACGGAGCGAATGGAATGGCATCAAACACAAAGAACCCATGTGTTTGATGTTGTTGATACCTTTCCACCTATTCCGCTCTAGCCATTGCCACTTGCCCGTCCCTTCCAATAAAGGTGCCACCAACCTCCTGTGTAGTGCATAGCCTATTGGAGTGAACACATCAGTATTCAAATGAAACATTGTAGTCCACTGAGCTGTAATATTGTTTTGTTCACAGACTCACAGCGTGGAAACAGACTAGAATGAACAATGTGGGTTACCTTGTCCCATCTAAATGTAGCATGTCCTTCCAACAAGCCATAATCCTTCAATGTGACATCTGGGGGCTATCGTGGTCTGTACATGGCTTCAGATATGCAAAGTTACATGTATGGACCAAGCCTCCTCTTCCTCATCCTCCCTTTCTCTCAGTCTCTCAACCTCTAACCCAGGCCCATCATGAGTTTGGAGTCGTGCTGTGTTCTAGGAGGGTAAAAAAACAACAATTAAGAGCTTAAATGGTTCTAATGGCGCACTGAGCCTGACCCCCTCCCCCTTCTAAATGGCACCGGACCAGAGACATAATGTATGTGGTATAGGTGGGACATAACAGCTTCTACATAATGGAAATATAGGAGCAGATTCAACAACTACTATTGTTGGAAAAAGGGCACTTGCCAAAGTTTAACACAAGTAGGCAGCAAGGGGACCGCTCGTTCCCCTGAAGCCCCTCTCTTGTATGACTACTGCAGCGCAAATCCAATCATCCACTTGACCAGGGGAGCTGGGAGCCGTCCGCCTCCAGTGGCCAGTTTGGCAAACCAACAAAGGCCCTTCAGCAGAACCAAATTATATCTGAGACCCATGAGAAACTCTCAGAGCTTGGAGCTCTTCCCTTCCCACAGCCAACAGTGGTGTGGTGGCCTATGCTCTGTAGGCTGCTCATGTACTGTAGATCCACACACCGACACCGCAGAGCACGGACCAGAGTCGTTGTTCAGTCCCAGCTGTGGTGGAGGCAGGGCTGCAGAAAACAAAGTGGGCTGCGGCTGCTGATGCTGCTAATGTGGTGGAATCGTGGTGCATTTGCCTCCTCTTTATCTCTTGTCCCAGATTGGCTGCCGAGCACCGTGATACCAGCTCTACGAGCTCCAAGGACGTGTTAAAGAGGAACCTTTGTCCTAAAGGTCCTCGCATACTGTCTAAAGCACTTAAAGGAAGACTGCAACTGCAAGTTTACAGTTTAGCTCCCCCACATAATCAGCCGTTGGATTATATTGGGAAAGCTAATGGACTGAGTTTATGTAGCTGCGTTCAATAGACATCACATTGCTCACAATTCTTCAGATGGCGGTAGCTCACCTCATCAACCTCGGATGTGTTTGTGATTTTTGGCGTGACAGCCGCTTGGCTCCGCTCCGACACGTTCACATCACATCACACGCTATTCAATTGTTTCACAGAGAATGAATGTGGACGTCTGCCATTAGAATGCTTACGGAGGATAACAACGCTGTGTTTGCCATACAGGGCCATTTGCCATTCTTGTAAACAAATATGGTGGACAATGCTTGTGTCTATAGCTTGGCTTTGCTTAAATCACTGATAAAACAACCATTCACATACTGTACAACACAATCAATTTGACTTTGTACCTTCCTAATCACTGGTGTTGCATGCACTTTGGTATACAACACAGTGTTGTGGTCCTTTGTGGCTCAGTTGGTAGAGCATGGGGCATACAACGCCAGGGTTGTGGGTTTGATTTCCACGGGGGACCAGTACGGAATTGTATGCACTAACTGCTTACTGTAAGTCGCTCTGGATAAGAGTGTCTGCTAAACATCAACAAATGTATCTAGCTCGCCTATTTTATGCATGAGTCAAATCAAATCAAACATTAAAATGGTGTCACTGTGGTTGACTGACTGTGTGCTGCTGTCACATTTGGGCCTTGGAAAGCACAAGCAGGATGGGAGCCATGTGTGACTGTCATAGCTAAAGGGATTATCTAGCGATCCAAAAAACTCTGGATGGCAATGACAAAGATGATCAAGGCCGAGCATTGAGTGAGACGGATGAAATGTACAGTTGCATTTGTTAGTGACTCTGTATAGAGGAGGACAGCACAGGTCAAATCACATCAGCATGAAAACGTTGGAGACGCTTGGAGAATGAAAATCACTAATGGAAATGTGAGGAATTGTATTATAGCTGTACAGTGGTTCATACCACACACAAACATACGGTACCACACACAGACATACGGTACCATACACAAACATACGGTACCACACACAAACATACGGTCCCACACACAAACATACGGTACCACACACAAACATACGGTACCACACACAAACAAGACTAGTGCCTTTTATGCATGCTATACCAACACAATTGACATTACCAGCAGAAACACATAGAGTATTTTGGTAAAACAAGTGAACTATTGCTTTAGGTAGAATATAGTCCCACAAAAACGTGGTCACACAAATAATATATAGCCAACAGACTACAGGTAAAGTCTTAGATAAAAAGGTGCTATCTAGAACCTAAAATGGTTCTCCAGCTGTACACATAGGAGAACACTTTGAAGAAACCTTTTTGGTTCCAGGTAGAGCCCTGTTGGTTTCCCAAAAGAGTTCTACCTGGAACCAAAAAGGTTTCTCCTATGGGGACAGGAATAGAATAGTAAAATATATGACACTCTAGGTCATATTAATTCATATGTAAGGTGTAAACTGTATTTATTGTAAACAGCAGAAGACACTTTACAGGGAGAGTTTATGCTCTTGCTAGGCCCCTTACTAAACCAACCTGCCATATAGCAGGCTTTTAAAAGGCCTTCAACTAAAACAATCCCAAATACTGACCCAATATACACACATCCACAGGGTGTTAATAAAATGGCAGCTGTTTCAAGCGGACTCTGTTTGGACAAAAGAAGATAGGCATTTGACAAGCTCAGGCCGGCTAGACTTGAAAGACAGAAATACTCCCCTGAGTTAAAAATAAACTAAAAAAGTTTACCGCGACACAGATTTTCCTTTTAAATTGTTTTGATATGAAAGAAAACAAACAAACGCTGAAGTGCACATGACCTGGGAACAGCGTAATATGCTATTTTGCAATCCACATTTATATTGCTCTCTTATCGATGCCATCCATCACTGTCACATAGTGTTTATCTCCTGAATTAACTATTAACCTTGTAGATTCTTATAAATATCATTCCACCACAGCACACAAGTGTAATTAAGAATATGTAGCACTTGGATATTTTATTATCCCTGTGGCTAAAAGAGCATTCAATATTCCATTCCATTAGAACTGTGGCGGTACACTGTTGCATTGTTCTGAAGTGTTTATTTCAAAGGATCAATTTCTCAAGTCAAATACATCCTTGATGTAGACCCACATGTTCCCTACACGAATGGAACAAGGCATACAATGAATCTTAAGCAAGTAGCCAGTGGAGAGAAGGGCCATAAACACGCAATCAAATGCCCCTCAGCGAGTTAATACACAGGGTACAGTGGAGCTTCTCCTCGCCAGTGTCAACGGGACATGACGGTAAAAGATGAGTAGCTATTTATAGATAAGAGGGTTTGTGATATGACCTGGATCGGTACACGTTCAATATTGCAATAGATTTGACGGGAATCAGTGCTTCTAAAAAAATGCACAGGATGTTTCCTTAAGGCAAATCGTTGCTTCCCGTCGACCACCGCTGTTAACGTAAGATAAAGTGCATCCAAGGCTTTTATTGGGTTCCTATTACACTTGACCGATGCACGGCCTGCTGACAGCACACGGCTACATTCTGTATTGGCTTACTATCGATCTATATCTAAGGTAATGCAAACGTGAACATAGACTCTGTAGGGTACAGCCAGGAGAAACAAGACGCTTTCGCTTTGATTATAGCCCATGATTTCTATTGAAGGAACCGTAATCTTTCAATGCAGTAGAGAAGAATAGGCAATTGTGAGGAGTGTGATTTTATTGAGATCAGTCAATATGACAGTGTTTAGATGGATCAAACCAATTCAGCATCTCAATCCCTTGTACATATAAAGACCCCTCCTCTCTCTCTTCTCTTCCACAACCTTCATTGTTCTCCTCATTTAAAGCTTCCATCTGTCTAAGATACCCGTTTTGATATGTCATTGTTTAATTGAGATTCAACTGCTGCCTTTCTTGTCAAATTAGATAAAAGGGGCACTGAGGATGTTTGAAATGAAATGGGACATTTTTTTTCACCCATAAAATATCAGTTACTGGTAGGATGCCAGAACATTCGCAGGTTTAAATGAGGGAATTTTGGCAGGACCAGGAGAATTAGCGACCAGGCACTGTAAGGTCGAGAGACAGAGAGAGGCTGCGCTTACACAAGACGGACTATACTTCTTGCTACAGCATTACTTTCTGACAAGCAAGTGTGTGAAAAGTATTAATGTAGCAAGTTCAAGCAGCAGTGTAATTCCAAAAGAGGATCAGTCGCACAGTGAAAAAGCCTACGGCGTGAGATCTATGGCGTTTCGCCCCACAAAGGCTCTGTCAGAATAAGTCTCTGCCAATAGATTTCCCGAGGTTTAGACACACTGTTCACAGAATGACAAGACGCTGCAGCTTAAATGGTCACTATGCCCTATTGGCTACAATCAACAGTTCTATAAAAGGAGGAGGTTCAGTCTTGCTTTGATTTACGTTGTCATGCTTGTGTATACTACACCTAAATGGTAAACAGTGGTGATACTCTAGTCCTGGACAGTAAACAAATCAACGACCGACTGTTGGGTATGTAACATTTGTTGTCCACATGCAGTTATTGGCTTTGTATGTGCAAGGTCATTGTAGTAGAACAAGTGCATTGAACCTACTTACTGCAAACAGATGCCTCTATCAACACTGTTCATCCTCTCCTCCCCTATGATTTTTTCAAGTATAGCAATTACATTTTCATCTCAATAGTGTGATGTGGCTGGTGCACCATCATGTCAAAAAACAGATGCTATCACCAAAAAGTAATATGAACATCAATACGTAAAAAGTGAATATACTTTTATATATTTTGCCTATGCAAAGTCGATATTAAGAAACCATTCATAATTCATGTTTATGCTTTGAATACGATGAATCCTTGCCTCCCTAGGCTTATAGGTTCCCATTTGATGAGGGAGATTCTGAGTAAAATATCCTGTTAGTATAGCGGATGTGTGGTATTTAAAAGAGTAGTTGTATATTAATGTATGTCCCTATGCTGAACGCCCTGTAGTATGTGGATGACATACAGTAAGTGCTAGTGGACTTGTTCCCGAGGCATGTGCTCAGTATGATAGACTATATCAACAAACAACAATATGACATGAAGTTCAAAATGACATTAACATGTAGGCTAGCCTTGCGCAATTAACTTCAAGCGCAGCAATACAAGGGTTTCAACTTATAGCTATTTGGATCGCTTTGCATCAAAGCCGTAGTTTACATCAAATCTGCCGACAATTCTGGACCACAAAACATCGCAGCATCACTGCTAATGTGAGACGCACTCTTCAATACAGAACATTCCTTTGGAGTCCCGGACGGTGCATCAGAGGGCAAAGCCAGTAGGACAATAGCGAACGACGATGCATTTCTGAACACAAAGAAGCAGCGACCGAATGGTTTGCACTGTCACTACAAAACAAATTATAATCTAACCACAAAGTAGTCGCATGCACGAAATAAAAAGGCTGAATGACGACGAAAGCTTGTACCAAGTGTTCACTAAACTGTTACGGGCTGTAGCCACTGGACAAACACAAATAGCAGCAATAGGATTCAGTTTACAAAGCATTTGAACCTACCGGTCTAGTTGTCTACATCCCACCAAGACAAGAGGTGCTGAAACTGTGTCCGTCCTGCGCTGGGCTCTGCATCTGATCTCACCGCAAGAAAGGAGTGGGGGAGACGTGATAGTGACTGTATGCGGTACTGCAGCAGACAAGAGAGCTGTCCAATCAGGATTATTTGCGAAATGAATAGTAGCCAATCAATCTGTCTGGAAGTGAGGACTCTACTTTCTTTAGCAAGGTTGACTGACATTGCCACTAAACACATTTGCAATGCATGACCGAAGGCTTCAAGGAATTGCACTGCAGAAGCTGAGAAGTTTGAGGTAGGCTAATGTGTATTTTTGTAGAGTTTGCATGGATATGATGCTACTCATAACAGACAATTGGAATTAGACAGTTTTAGGCTAAATTAACTCATGACTCGACTTCACAGTGAGGCCATGCTATGTTAGGGTGACAGAGCCCTAAAGTGCCTTCAGAAAGTATTCACACCCCTTAACATTTTCCACATTTTGTTGTGTTACAGCCTGAATATTAAAATTGATATACCATAATGTCAAAGTGGAATTTTGCCTGTAGAAACGTTTTGCAATCAATAAAAAATGTGAAGCTGAAATGTTAGTCAAGTATTCAACCCCTTCGTTATGGCAAGCCTTAATAAGTTCAGAATGTAAAATGTGCTTAACAAATCTCTTTAAGAAGTTGCATGGACTCATTCCGTGTTCAATAGTAGTGGGTAGCATGATTTTTGAATGACTACCCCATCTCTGTACCCTGACACATACAATTATCTTTAAGGTCCCTCAATCAAGTAGTGAATTTCAAGCACAGATTCAACCACAAAGACCAGGGAGGTTTTTAAATGCTTTGCAAAGAAGGGCACCGATTTGGTAGATGTGTAAACAGACGCTGAATATCCCTTTGTGTACGGTGAAGTTATTAATCAGGCTTTGGGTGGTGTATCGATACACCCAGTCATTACAAAGTCACAGGCGTCCTTCCTAACTCAGTTGCCGGAGAGGAAGGATTTCACCATGAGACCAATGGTGATTTTAAAACAGTGACAGAGTTTAATGGTTGTGATATGAGAAAACTGAGGATGGATCAACAACATTGTAGTTACTCCGCAATACTAACCTAAATGATGAAAAGAAGGAAGTCTGTACAGAATAAAACATATTCCAAAACATCCTGTTTTCAATAAGGCACTAAAGTAATACTGCAAAAAAATTTGACATTTTTAAAACTTTTTGTCCTGAATACAAAGCGCTATGTTTGGTGCAAATCCAACACAACACATCACTGAGTAACACTCTTCATATTTTCAAGCATGCTAGCATGCTGGTGGCTGCATCATGTAATGGGTATGCTTGTCATCGGCAAGGACTATAGAGCATTTTAGGATAAACATAAACAGAATATCTAGAATATCTAAAAAGAAACATCTATAAACTCAGGCAAAATCTTAGAGAAAAAAACGGTTTAAATTTGCTTTCCAACAGACACTGGGAGACAAATTCACCATTCAGCAGGACAATAACCTAAAAACTCAAGCCCAAATCTACACTGGAGTTGCTTACCAAGATGTCATTGAATGTTCCTGAGCGACCTAGTTACAGTTTGACTTAAATCGGCTTGAAAATCTATGGCGAGACTTATAAATGGCTGTCTAGCAATATCAACAATCAACTTGATGGAGCTTGAATAATTTAAAAAAGAATAATGGGCAAATATTGTACAATCCAGGTGTACAGAGCTCTTAGAGACTTACCCAAAAAGACTCACAGGTGTAATCACTGCCAAAGGTGATTCTAACATTTATTGACTCAGGGGTATGAATACTTATGTAAATTAGATATTTTTGTACTTCATTTTCAATAAATTAGCAAACATTTCTAAAAACAATGTTTTCACTTTGTCATTATGGGGTAGTGTGTGTAGATGAGTGAGACAAATATATATATATATATTTATTGAATTCAGGCTGTAATACAACAAAATGTGGAATAAGTCAAGGGGTATGAATTTTTTCTGAAGGCACTGTACATGTTAAAGTCTGTATTCCTCCTACAACCCTCTGGTTCCCTCAATGGAAATTCAATATGGCTCTAACTTAAGAGATCACAGCTGGCCAACCATACAGACCGTAGACCAAACTACACCTCTACACACAATGTTTACCTTAGTATCTCTTCCCCCCACTGATTAAAATGTAATGTACCAGAAACATGTCTTTATTAATAACTACATTACTAATGTAGAAACAATAGAATAGGAAAGGTAAATCATCTTTAATCAGACTCAGAAGATTAAACCTCACAGACATTCATTCCAACAAACCAAGCAAATCGAAAACCATTATACTGTAGAAAGAAATTATAATGAATGTTTTGCAAAATATGAATAGGTTCTGTTTTGATGATTTTAAAATATCAGAATCAATGTAAACAGAAAAACATGAAACAGAAAATCCCTTTATAATTTTTAAAAACTGCACACCAGGTGCTTTTAAACAGCAAGATCAAATCAAGATATTGTAATAAAGAGCATCGATATCATTGCCAAAACACAGTACAAAAATAGTTATAGGGAAGTTGTGATATTAGCTTGATTCTTCTCTCCACGGACAGAAATGAAATTAGGGATTGTATGAGGACAGAATTAACTAATTGAGTGCTAGAAAATATGGATTAAATGTTATCAGATTTAGGAGTTGTCACTGTCGTCATCGTCATAATATCTGTTCCTCTTGATTTGTTCCTCCACTGACAGCGAGTCATAATCATCTTTCCACAGCATGCTGCTTTCCCCCTGTGCACAGACATCCTTCATGGCAAAGCTGTCAAGCTGTTCATCCCCTTTCCACCCGTCTTTGGGCTTATCTGTGTTTCCTCTTGACTCCATTCCAAAATCCAAAAGGTCGTCCAGAGATGACACCAAGGGCCTCTCACTGACAGACTCACTGAAGAGGTCAGACTTGAAATCAGACAGGAGGATGGAACTGTTATCGAGCCCAGCAAAAATGTCCTCCAGGAAGCTAGAGGTGCTAATCTTTGGTTCCGCTTCAAAAGAAAATGTACTCTGAGTCGCCTCTGTGAAGACATGTTCATCTAGACTGTCGTCTATGGCCTCCATACATTTGGCACCCATTGGCACAAAAGCGTCATCCCTCTGTGCCATGTCTAGAACGTCGGTTGGCATCCATTTTAGTTCTTCATCCCCGAATATGCCCTCCTTAAAATCGCTTTCGGCAGCCGCTGGTTCTGTGGACTGAAGTATTAAATCTCTTTCTTCCGTTTTGTAGTCATCAAGCATTTTGAACATTGGTTCATGGTCAAATAATAATAGTCCGTTATTGTTGTTGTTGGAGTTTGCATTTACTGCTGGCTCACCTGATGCCTCACCATCTATCACTGTGACCTTGACCTTAACCTCCTCACTCCCATTTACTTTCTCGGGTTTCTCCTTCTCCTGTTTATAAGGGTTCTCTGCCTCAGCCTCCCCGCTATGCCCATTTACTCTCACATCCTCTACCTTCTCTCCACTTTCCTTTTCATCTTTCTCTGTCACCTTCCCACTTTCCACAGCTCCTTCCTCGTTCACCTCACGTGTCACTTCCACATTGGCTTCCACTTTCCCAGCTACCTCTATGCCACCGTCTCTTGGGGGTTCATGGGTGGGAGTACTCTCTGTTACCTCTACTAGGTCTACAGGGGTGGTCAAATCCTTCTTCTCTGCTGGAGTTTCTACACTTACAACGGCACTTTCCCATGCAGTTTCTTGAGAACAATTTTGTGTTTTTATAGCAGGGCTATCATTTAAAGAAGGTTCATTGATCTGGCTTTTATAGGCATCGGTGTCAGTCTGTGGAGAGCTATCCTGGGGGGGCCATGAGGGTTTAACCAGCTTCACCTCATCCTCCATCATGAACACTTTCTTGGGAGAATCATTCTGAGGGGGCCATACAACCGCAATCTTACTAGTGGGCTTTTTGTTTTCATCCTGTGATTTGTTCACTTCCTTTTCCTGTGGAGGTGGTACCTCTATCTTCGTCGAACTGACACTGCTCCTGGCTGTGGAATTTGTGGAATCTAGTTTTTCAGGGGACAGGGATTTTAGCTTAGTCTTTTCATTTTCAATGGAATACTCTTGATTTTTAGCACTCCAAAGGTCTTTGTGAGGCTTCTGTCCGAATCCTTCGTCATAATTTCCTTTGGACTTGAACAGCTGTTTGAAGTGGGGCTTGCAGTACATTCGTCCATGGAGAGAGGCGTAGTTGCCAAGGCTGAGAAAGACAAATGTTGTAACTATTCAGACACAACATTTGAAATAAGATAGTTGTTATTATTTGTACGGGTTATAAGTCGAAGTTTGTGGTTTACCTTAGTTTGCCACTGCAGTGCTCACAGCGGAAGCAGCTTTTATGGAAATTGTGTTTGTCTGCGACCAGACACTCCATCGGATACACCCTCTTCCGACACACCGTACACAGTTCGGACTCTGGAACTCGAATTTTCTGCAAGAGAAAGATGGCGTTAGTGCCTTATTTTATGGACCTTTTCAGTAAAAACAAACAAAGCGACAACACTATTAGTTAATAATTTGTCATTATTACGATACCTACTGGACTGTAAGTAATTTATGAAATCACAAAAAAAAATGTTCCCACTTGAAACAAACTACAAATTATGAAGGCTTTATATAGCTTACATACAGTAACATCTTGCCAAGCACTACACAGATGCTTCACAAATCTGTTAATTCCATACTCTATAAAGGGTGTAGAAAAGGTGACAGAGTCTACCATTTTTTTTTACCTTTATTTTTAACTAGGCAAATCAGGCAAATGAGTTTCACAATTACGGCCTACCCCGGCAAAACCCTCCCCTAACCCAGACAACGCTGTGCCAATTGTGCGCCATCCTATGGGTCTCCCGATCACGGATGGTTGTGATACAGTCTGGGATCGTACCAGGGTCTGTAGGGACGCCTCGAGCACTGAGATGCAGTGCCTTAGACTGCTGCGCCACTCGGGAGCATCTCCCTATGTATAGTAGGCTGCATTGCCAAATGTGAGTTAACCAAGACAGACATAACACACACCGACACACAGATGTTACCAAGCTAAGCTAAGTAGGCCTCATAAAGATGGCGTTTGTGCTGATGTTAATGATGATGATTGTATGTTAATGATGATGATTGCGGGTTCCGATACTGATTGTACGTTAAAATAACACTCCTGTAACATAATTGTTCACCCAGACACATTAACGGGACTTTTTATCTAGCTATAATTTGGAAGAAAACAAGCCTAGTGGAATTTCTATTTGGCTAGTTAGCGGGTAGGGTATTTTGAAATAATAGCTAAGCTAGTTATCTAACAAGGTATTGTTCAGGCCGTTTAGCCTTGCTAATTTCAAGGGTATAAGGGTTTCCTATTAATTTTCAAAAAACAGATTACCTTCTTTTCCAAAACCTCTTCTCCTGCGTCTTCTTTGATCTGTTTATAACAGATAAAAGAAGAGGTCAATAACAGGAGAATTAACTTGGCTGTTAATAGCTGTAAGTGTATGAGACCACATGTCAGAGGCCTGTAACACACTTATTCAGCATGCATCTCTGTTATACGAATGTCTAAAGCCAAGATTCCTATAGCTAACCTAATGTAATTCAGATGCATTGTTTCCAATAGGAATTAACCAAGCACAATGCAGCAAGATCTTTTTAGGTGTGTTATGAATGTCAATAGGTGTGTCACTTTAAAGGAAGTATGACAAAGCACTACCCAAAGTAGTCGTGAGTGTGATCTAAATGAATCTACCCTATTATAAAGGTAGTATCGGGAATGATTGGTTACTTTAGGTGTGATAGGGTGTGTGACATCAGATCGGCAATGCTTTTTGTGGCGTAGATGGAGGCCTCTTCATGCAAGGTATGTACAACAAGGCAATATTAAAGTAAATCTGTAGCATACACCATGTGGCCTACCTATGCCAATCAAACATTTGCGTGTATGACTATACGTGGTGACTGGGTCCACGTGTCTATCGGTATGTATTGGCACTGAGAAAGATGTAACTTGGTGGTAGGTGTTATAATACCGGTTGTCTGCTTTCTATCCCCTTTTAAGGCCCTCGTTGAGGGCTTTCCTGAAGACAAGTAATGTCACCATCAGAATTGCCTCCTAACTAGTAGGGCTGTGACGATACCAATATTGCAATATTTTTTTACATGGCTGGTCCTTAAAAAATTTGCTGTATTTAAAATATTGTGTGCTATAGCTTGGACAATAAACACATGTGACTGGTTGATGACATAATGATGTTTGTTTCCAACATAAAGGATGTTTTCCTGAAGAAATTGAATCCGCTTTCAGTTATGTTTCCTTGACATTATACTAATGTGTATCGCGATACTGGTATCGTCCGGTCCCTACCAATAAGCATTCGTCATGTCACCCTTTATAAACACAGATTTTGGGGGGAATTAGCATAGTGCGTTATGCGTTTAGCAGTGCACCCTACATATGGAGCGGTTATGTTAACCATCTATATAGTGCTTTATAGGTGACTCGTGAAACATCTACTGTCGGTTCCGACACCCTTGATAAAGATCAGCAATAATGACTGTATAAAATACAGAATTCAAATGCTGAGCTCTATTGTATGCTAAAAAAAATGTTTTTTATTATATCGTTTTACACTAATACAATTGCTCAGAAAAATATATTTTGTTTTAACAAGTAATACTTTTTTCTCAAAAAACAAACACCTAAAGATTCTTAAATAAATAAATAAAGTAGTCAAATGTTTAGTATTTGGTCCCATATTCCTAGCACGCAATGACTACGGATTACAGATAATCTTGAATGAATTGTGAATAATGATGAGTGAGAAAGTTACAGAAGGTCAAAGATCATACCCCCAAGACATGCTATCCTCCCCGTTATTGGTTATGGTGAGAGGATAGCATGTCTTGGGGGTACGATCTTTGAACCTCTGTAACTTTCTCACTCATCATTATTCAGGATTCATTCAGGATGATCCGTAACCATGGTAGCATTCATATTAATGTGGAAGTGTTTAGAAACACATTCTATTCTTATTTGCATTAAAAGTGAATCCAAAATGACACAATACATGATTTACCATTCATTACTATTGGCCACAAAATAATCTGAAACACAACCAAAACTATGTAATTAGGCAAATGCATCCAACAAGTTTGTAGAGTCACGTGTTCGGAATATGGGAACTCAACTTTTGACTACTTTATATATAAGATTTTTTTATTTTTATGTATGTGACTTATTCAATAAAATCTCTTTCTCTGAGCAATTGTATTAGTATAAAATAATATAATTTCCCTATAAAATGTCACATACAATATACATGAGCTCAGTATTTTAATTGTTTATTAGTCATCAGTCATTATTGCTCATATTTATTAAGGGTGTCAATAATTTAGGACCCCACTGTATGTAGTGCTCATGAAGACTTTATATTATACTATATGAGTCCATTATAAATTGTAGTTCATGTTTAGATCATTTCAATTTAGATTTAAAGGTACACTATGCAGAAATCGAGCCGCCATTTCCTGGTTGCTAAAATTCGAATAGTTCGCCTAATTTGATTTTTAGTGACAAAGCAAGTGAATTTAGTGTAGTGAATCATTGTACCATCTAAACCGCTGTGAAATATATTTTACATAACCAAAAATATTGTATTTTCAGCTGTTTGAAGATGGTGTACAAAACCAAAAGTGAAAGACTCAAAAACGAAACTTAAGAAATGGAAGCATTGTAATAACACAGACAGAACAGATCTACCGCTTCTTAGACTTGCTTTCAATGAGAATGACAGATCTATAACTCACATTTCTATGTGACTTTGGTCAGGTCCCCCAAAAAGTTACATATTGCAGCTTTAAATCCTAATCAGAATGATCATATAACTTGTTACTTTTTTTTATGGAATATACATGCTAATTCTATACTTAAGCATACGGTCCGAGGAGGTGTGGTATATGACCAATATACCACGGCTAAGGGCTGTTTTTAGGCACTACGCAGCCCCCGAGGTGCCTTATTGCTATTATAAACTGGTTACCAACGTAATTAGAGCAGTAAAAATAAATATTTTGTCATACCTGTGGTATGCGGTCTGAAATACCACGGCCATCAGCCAATCAGCATTTATGGCTCGACCCACCCAGTTTATAATTAGAAATATACAACCGTATCCTCCTCCAAGCATGAAAACATGAATCCATAACTTCCCAACACTGCTTTTTGCAAAAGCAGCTCTATATCTTAGGCATCAACAAAACCACCCCCCTGTAGACAAGCACATCATGAGGCGCTCTCTTGCTGTGTTTTAATGCATTCTAAACAGACTGCCAGTACCCATTAGATTCATTATGCTTTAGAAGTGTTAGTGTCTGTCAGATAAGACTAAAGAAGAAGAGCAACAAAGGGGAAATGCATCATTAAAAACAGTGCAGATGCAAAACTTTAATGCTGAATTTGAAGGTACTGTTAATAGCTTTTTACTTTCACACAAAAAATATGTTAAACACACCATCACTCTTTATTAGTCTCCCCTCATGCTCCACACGTTGGTTTACCCGTCACGACAGTCTCCTGCTGGTGTGTTACGATCTGTGATGTCCTCTGTTCTGAGACACTGAATCCCAGATTCTGGAACACACTCTCGCTTTCGGCCCAGGACTGGTGGAAGCTCTTCAGTAGGTCCTCGGTGGCGGCCTCCACAGGAACTGCCATCTCTTCAACCGTCCCTTTCACCACGTCGGCATAGGAGGGAGGGAGGGGGCGGGTCATGTGGCTCTCAGAGTGCATGCTGGTCTCGCTCCTCACCCCTCTTGTTACGGTGCCAAATTCATCCGTGCCAGAGAACTCCTCAGTGACGGACTTTGTTTTGGAGTGCCCCGTCGGTTCGGCAGACTCTGATTCTCTCCTCTCTCTCTCCTCTTGTTTCTCCCTCACTTCTTTGAGAGCATTATGATCACCCAAGTCAAAGGCATTCTTGATGGCCTTGATGTTGAAGGCAGGTGTTTCACCGGTTTTTGGCGTTTTGGGGTCTGCCTCTGGATCTTCCGTGTCACTTCCCAGTCTATCCGTGATGATCATGGGATCTTTTCTGATGTACAGCTTTGGTTGTGGGGATTCAAATTGATTGACCAGCTTTGACAGGTCAAGCCTAGGGAGATCCTCTTTCATTATGTCTATATTCACACCCTCAGGAACTTCCTCTAGATCCTCTGGACCCAGGCGCTCCGGGATTTCAATGGGGTCCTTCCGCATGTATGTCCTGCTCACCTCTGCCTTCTGAGCTTCCTCAAAGAAGAACTTCTTGTCTCTGACAGTCATCATGGAGTCAACCATATCAGCCACATCCGGAGTCGTCGTCCCAGTCTCCATCTCCTGTGTCTGCATGTGGATCTCAGGTTCAATCAGCGCTGGGGAATCCTCTCTGTCAGAGGCTTGCTCTGTGGTCAGAAACTCAGGCATGGGTGGGGGAGGGGTCATGCCTCGAGAGAGCTTCGCAGTGGTGTCCTTCAACTTGGCTAGCTTTTCTGAGCGGCTCAAGGTGGGAGAGGGCGTGGCCCTACAGAACCGAGAGGTAGGGGTGCGGGGAGGGGGAGGTGGTGGGGTTGGGGTGGCACCAGACCTGTATGACAGAGGAGGTGAGGGTGTCACTGTGAGGGGTGAGTTTGTTCTCCTCACTGATTCAATGCTTATGAAGGTAGGTGAAGGTGTTCGCATTGCAAGCATGGGAGAAGGAACTCTGGGATCAGGACCTTTTACTTCAGTCAGCTCCGGCTTTTTGCTCTCATGAGAGATCTTCCTCTCCTCAACCACTTTCTTATGGGTTTCGACTCTTGACGAGCCAATGCTTATTTTAGATATTTTGGCTGTTGCTCCTCCAAATCCTTTATTTTCCAGTGCTGGTGCAGGTGGTGGTGCAGGTGCTGATGCAGGTGGTGGTGCAGGTTGTGGTGCAGGTGGTTGTGCAGGTGATGATGCAGGTGCCGGTTCACTTTCCTGTTTTGCCGTGGCTGCCATGTGTCCTTCTAAGAATACAAGTTTTGCTTGTGCTAGATTTCTCACACGGAAAATGATCTCTGTGAGCTTCTTCTTATTCTGCTGAACAGCAACCTGTGTTAAATCACGCGTTTCCTCCGCCCTCATCAACCAGTCAGGGACCCCACTAAGTATTGTCCTCACTGAGTTTGAATCCATTTTCCCTGGATGAAGCTGCTTAATGTTAAATAGCAGCTTCTGTACCATTACACATTTCTCTGCATCTGTGCTCTCCTCCACTGATTGAGCTGAGCTTTCCACCATTGATTGAGCTGCTTCTGTCTGTGCTGCTGCCTTCCCTGCAATGTTCATGGAGACAGCCGTAGACTCTGCCTTCGACCTCTCCTGATGCTGCTGCATTTTGCTTACTTCTCCTTGTTGTTGGAAAGACTTGACCTGCTGCTTGTGTGTGCGAACCTGCTGTTCCTGTTTCTGGAAGCTCTGTTGAACTACTCTCGCATTAACAATCACTTGCTCGTGCTTCTGAATGTGCTGTTCCTGCATGCTTTGTTGACTATGGGAGACAGATATGTGGCAGTGCCCTGGAGCTTGAGCTACTGGCATGGGAACTAGCTTTGGCTCTTTGGGCAAAGGGACTTTAATGGCTTTCTGCTTTGCCTTTGTCTTCATTTGACTTTCCAGCTTTGTTTCCTTGGCAACTGCAGTTTTCTCAACCTCCTCAGCTTTCTCCTGTGTCACATTCATCCCCACCTTTACGTCATTTTTTGCTGAGCTACTGGTGGCCATCTGGGTGCTCTCCTGAACTACTCTGGTCTCACTCTTAGAAATAGTCTCCATATCCGTTTGATGTACATGTAATTCGTTTTTCACTGCTCGTTGATCTTTTTCCACCACCTCACTTTTCTCTTCCTTCTTCTCTGTTGGTAACTTCACTGTTCTCACCTTGAAATTTGGTGTCACTTTTGGAATTTTGATTTTGGTGGGCTGAGATGGAATCTTTTTTACTTCCTGTGTGAGTAAGGCGTTAGTATTCTTTGCATCCTCTGCTACGGATGTGACGGCGGATTGGGTTTGAAGATGTACATTTTCCTGGACAATACTCTGAGTGGAGATGATAGACCGTGAGCTAGCATTCATACCACTCTGCTGCTCAGCTACTGAGGACGAAATCACATTAGATCCAGATTGGACTTTAATGTTGGACTCATGGTGAGGGTGAGCAGCAGGGACTGCAACAGACTGATGCTTGCCAGAGGAAACAGACTGATGTTTTCTGGAGGCAACAGATGAGGCGAGTTCTTTCCCAGAAGAGGCCATCGAGGACTGATCAGTGGTAATGTGTTTCTTATCTGAGGAAATATTTCCAGATTCAGAGTTTGATTTCTTATTTACCATGGAGATCAACGGTTTGCTCAGGGGGATATGTGATAAAGCTTTCTTCATGGGCGGCTCTTGTGATGCTGTGCATACTTTGCTTTTAGACTGAGTTTCCTCAGCCTGTTCATGTGTTACCTCTGAGGTCACTTTTGACTGCTCTGTTTTGTGTGCAACTGAGTGTTGTTCACTTGCAACATTGGTTGAGCCCATCATCTGCATCATATTAGTTGGAGGAGAGGAGGGAGATGTGACTCGTGAAGTGGCGGGAGTTGTGTCTTGTGACTTGTTTCTCTCAGCCTCCTCTCTCTGCACACGATACCTTTCCTCTGCCAGCATCAGTGGGGTTTTGAATTTACGGGCATATGGTTTAGGTTTTGCCACTGGTGCAAGTTCTGCAGGTGGGGGTATTTTGATTGGAGGGATGAATGCCTTTTTAGGTGGTCGTGGCAACACTTCCTGTGGTGGTTTTGCCACTGGGATTGGTGAAGGGATTTTAGTCATGGACACTGTCAAATCAGATTGAACCTGTGTGTTGGTAGTATTTGTATTTTCTTCCTGTTTACAACTGATTTCACTTTTGACTTCCTGGACTACTCCTTCCTCTTTATGTTCTGTTTGAACCGTCATTGGTTGAAAAGGTGGAGGAGTTGGTGGTGGTGCTGCTGGCTTTTTCTGCCATTTTGGTTTGACCAGTATTGGTTGCTTGGGTGGCTCAGGTTTTGGGATTTTGAATAAAGGCCTAGCTTTAAATGGCTTTCCAGGTGGTGGTGTAGGCACTTGGTGTGGTATTGAGTTTAGCTCTTGCTGTGAGGGCGGTGGAGGAAGAAAGTCTTGCCCTGCCACGGATGGTGGGGGTGGGGGAGAAGGGAAAAAGTCGGGCTCCCCGCATTCTACTGGGGGTGGAGGAGGTGTAGGCGGAAGGTCACTGTCCTGTCTCATAATCAGGGGACGGGATGTGGGAAACATTGGGCTACGGCTTGACAGGGGCATTGGGCAGCCTGCCACTGGTGAGGGCGCTGGAGGAAGAGACATCTCAGACTCAGAGGGTGGAGGCGGGGACGTGGGAGGAGGAGGGAAATGAATCTCAGGCGCCCCTTTCTTTAGCATACCTTTTCCCTTCATGTCCAGGTTCCGGAAATTTGTATTCAGATTTTTGACGTTGTGTTTTTGTGTGACAGTCTTATGCTCTGTCACTGTTGTTTGCAACTGTTTCATTGTTTTTGTTTCCTGTGTTTGCTTTGAAACAATATTAGTTTGAGATGTGCTTTGTCTTTCTTTCATCACATTTATGTCTGAGGCTGCTTCATTCTCAGTTATCTGATTGGCTGCTTTAATCTCCTTCATCTGATTCGTTGATGTATTATCAGTCATCTGATTGGTCATGTTTTTCTTGTTTATGAAGATGGGTTTAGGGGGTGGTGGTATTTTCTGTTTCACAGCCTGTTCTTTAACATGTGTCTGCTGTGAGGACTCAGACATATTGACTGTTTTGACCTGTGTGGTCACGTTCATGTGTGAGACTTGTGTTTCTCTCTGTGTTTCTTTCATCACATTTATGTCTGAGACTGCTTTATTCTCAGTCATATGATTGGCTGATGTATTCACAATCATCTGATTGGCTGCTTTATTCTCAATCATATGATTGGCTGATTTATTCACACTCATCTGATTGGATGCTTTATTTTCAGTCATATGATTGGCTGATTTATTCACACTCATCTGATTGGATGCTTTATTTTCAGTCATCTGATGGGATGATTGATTCACAGTCATCTGATTGGCTGCTTTAGTCTCTGTCATCTGATTCATTGATGTATTATCAGTCATCTGATTGGTCTGGTTTTTCTTCTTTATGATCATGTTCTTAGGAGGGGGTTGCATTTTCAGTTTCACACTCTGTTCAACACGTGTCTGTTCTTTAACTTCAGTCTGTTCTTTTACATGTTCCTGCTGTGAGGCCTCCAAAATATTTACTGTTTGTACCTGTGTTGTCATAGAGTGTTCCTCTTGGGTGAGGGTCCTGCTGCTCTTCACTGATTTGTTCTCGGTGTACGTCCCAGTGTGCTTTTGTGTGGTGTCCTGTGATTTACTGCTCTGACTCTGAGACAGGTTTTTCACAGCAGGGGCTAGATTGACTGTGACGTTCTCATTCTTAGCCACATCTGGGTATTCATGGTCCATCACTTGCTGTGTGGGTAATGGATTTTTCACATGAGCTCTGGGAGCTTTCCTGGGAGGATACTTTCGTACTTTCCGATTGGAATATTCTTTTCTCTGCATCAGATTCTTTATCGCTCCTTTAACATCTCCCTTTATCACCTCCTCCTTCTCCATCTGTGATTGCTCCTCATCCTGGTCCTGCCCCTGCCCTTCGTAGAGGCATTTTATGGAGGTCTTCACATCTCCCTCAGTGCTTCCCCTGCGTTGCATTCGTGGGGATGTGGATGGTTCTAGTAACAGCTGTATTGTGCCTCTCACGTCCCCCTGTTCACTCACTTGGTGCTGGTAAAGCTTTTTCTCACTCGAGGCCTCATGCAAACCCTTCAGCGCAATATGAATGTCTCCCTTTACAATCTCCTCCTTTTCCATCTCTTTCACTGCCTGCTTAGCCTCTTCTAGTGATTTCAAGGTGCCTTTGATATCGCCGGGCACTAAATCCTCAACAGTTACCTCAGTCTTGGTGGTCGCCGACTTCTCTAATGATTGGAGGGCTCCTCGGATATCACCTCGGACAATTTCTGGCTTTTCCATTTCCTTGGCTTGGTTTTGAGCCTCCTCCAAAGACCTCAGAGTGGTGTGCAGGTCCCCTTTCACCACTTCCTCTTTCTCTATCACGACTCTCTTGCTAATAGTTTTGGTTAGTGAGTCCAGGGCCGCCCTCAGATCTCCCTTGACAATTTCCTCTTTCTGCAGGTTGTCCAGCAAGAGAGCAGGTTCCATCATGAACACCTTCACAGTGTTGTTGACATCACCAGGGACAATATCGTCCTCAGCTACTGTGCGTTCAATCTGCTGTTGATTCTTCCTTAGTGTCATTTTGGTTTCCATAACGTCGCCGCCAATGATACGTTCCTTCTGCGCCTGTTCTTGTTCCTCATTAGGTTCAAATTGGAGTTGTTTGAGGTAATCCAGTGCCCCAGATTCAATACAGGTGGAGTAAAAGCTAACGTTACCCCTCTCCGTGTCTTCCACCCTTATCCTTTTAGATTCCTCTGACCCTGGGTTGGACAAGAGACTGTGAAGGGTCCTACTGACATTGCCTTTGATGATAACCTCCTTCTCAATGCCACCACCGTCTTCCTTATTGAGGAGGGAGTATATAGTCATTCGCACATCTCCCTTTTCATCTTCTTGAATCAGAATTCCACGTTTTGAGGAGCCCTCCTCCTTCAGTAGGTTGTTGATGGCCTCTTGAATGTCGCCTCTGAGGATTTCCTCCTTCTCAACATTGAATCCCTTTTCTTGGTTGAATAGCTGTTTTACTGTTGTGTTGATGTTGCCTCTCTCGTCCTGGTCTATGACTATCCCTTTTTCTGTAATTTCTCGTCTGTTTAGGAGGTTCATCATGATGTTGTTCAGATCCCCTCTGATCACCTCCTCCTTCTGGATTTCTGGAGCATCTTGGTTCATGAGTCTGTATTTTGCCATTCTGACATCGCCGATCTCATCCGTCTCAATGAGAATCCCTTGTGAGTCAACCATTTTCTGACAATACAGCTCTTCAAGGGTCTCTTTGATGCTCTTCCCCATTATTTCAGTTCTTTCTACACTGTTCTCATTAAATTTGGTTAAAGGAGTGGTTTCAAAAAGCCATGTTGTTGTCTTTACATCTGCTTGTGGGATCTCCTCCCGAGTGACAACAGTCTCTGTTCCGTCAGACTCTTTAATGCTGTCAAGCGGCTGTTTTTCAAAGAGCCACACAGACTGTTTGACATCTCCTTTCATCACTTCTTCTTTTGTCACTGTCTCCATTTCATCATATTCTGAGCCCTCGCCACGGATCTTATCGATGCTGTGTGTTTCAAACATCCACGAGGCAGTCCTGACGTCCCCTTTTTGGATCTCACTCACGCTAACAGTTCTAACATACTTCTGGGACAGTTCATCTGTCTCAAAAAGGTGTTTGTTTGTCTTCACATCCCCACCCTGGATATCGTCAACTGTTTTAGTCAACACTTTCATGTCCTCAGCGATTTCATCAAGAGGTTGTGTTTCGAACCTCCACCTGGCCGTGCTGACATCACCTTTCTGGACGTCCTCCTCAGTGACAGATTTGATGACATAGACGTCGTCTGTGTCCCTTATTGAATCCAGAGGTTTTGTCTCAAATAACCACCGGGCCCCCACCACGTCTCCTCTCATGATTTCTTCCTTTGTCATAGTGGTTACTTCATGGTAGTGGCCCTCTTTGTCACAGATTGCATACAGTGGCTGATTTTCAAACATCATGGTGTAGCTTTTCACATCCCCTTTTTCTATATCGTCCCTGATGATGCTCTGGAGTTTTGAAATTTCAGTCTCGGTGGACTCCTCCTGGATTTTATCGAGAGAGTAAGTCTCAAAAACGAAGCGTCCTTGACCAACATTTCCTCCCAGCACATCGGTTACGGTGCGAGTGTCCTTGGCTTCCTCTGTATCCTCGCGGATAGTGTCTATAGGTTGGTTTTCAAAAAGCCACGTGTTGTTCACCACATTTCCTTTCTGAATTTCCTCCGCCGTCAGGGTCTTCAGCTTATGCATTGTTTCAGATGAGGTTGAGGTCATGATGTCGGAAGACCGATTCTGAAAGAGAAACTTCATCCTAGACACATCTCCAGATTGGACATCAATCTTAGTCACCCTCCTGAAGGCACCACTCTCCTCCCCTGTGAGGTTCTCCAGGTTCTCTGTCTCAAAGAGGAAGCGAGCGTGATGCACATCTTTGCCTTGGACGTCCTCTTGTTTGACAGTGCAGGTTTTGAGAACGGTCTCCGATTCGGACTCGGAATGGTCACAGATGTTATCGAGGTTCTGAGTCTCAAAGAGCCATGTGCATGTTTTGACGTCCCCTTTGTTGACCTCCTCAACCTCAGTCTCATTCTTCACCTTATCTGCTTTCTCATACAGATTATCCATTGGTTGAGTCTCAAACAGCCACCTGCAGGTTTTCACGTCACCCTTCTCAATTTCAACACTCTCCTTTGTCTTAGTTTCATCTTCTACAGTGTTGCTGAAATGTTTAATACCATCAAGGGGTTGAGTTTCGAATAACCACTTGGCTGTCTTGACATCACCCGATTCAATCTCCTCCTTTGATATACCTTTTATAATCTGGAATTTATTGCTACTTTCATCAAACCCATCGATAGGACGTGTTTCAAACATCCACCTGCAGCTGCGAACATCTCCTTTTACTATCTCCTCACGTCGCACGGTTTTCACCTCGTGGTAGTGTCCCTCGCTGTCTTGCATGGCATACATCGGGGTGGATTCAAAAAGAACTTTGTTTGATTTCACAGACCCACTGGTAACACCTTCAACTTGAATTCTCTGTGCCCCCTCACATCTGCTTAAATCCAAGGTTTCAAATCTTTCCTTGTGATTTGTGACGTCGCCCTTATCAATTTCTTCAAGGTTTATAGAGCGTGTCATTTCCTTCTTCTCCTCCCTTATGTTTTCAAGTGGTTGACTTTCAAAAACCCACTTCTGATGTCTAACATCACCCTTCTCCTCCTCGGACGCAACCATCTTCTGAAGTTTCCCTACTTCAGCCAGATCCTTCAGGTTCTCTATTGGCACTGTCTCAAACAGATGTTTTGCTGATCGCACATCACCTCCTACAATCGCCTCTGAGAGTAAATGTCTGGCATTGGCGTTGTCTTTCAGAGTATCCATCTGCTGTGTCTCGAAAACCAGGCAGTGCTTCCGCACATCAGCTCCAATAATCTCCTCCTTTTGCCTGATGCTTTGCCATTCCTCGTCTTTAATGGAGTCCAGTGTCTTTGTCTCGAACAGCCACCTCCCCCGGTTCACGTCTCCCTGCGAGTTGCCCTCCATGGAGACTCCACAGATCAGCTTCACCTTGGCAGGGTCTTTGTTGATCATGTCCAGAGGCTGGGTCTCAAAAAGCCAGCGGGAGGTCTTCACGTCTCCTTTCTCCATCTCCTCCCTGCGGATTGCGGTGATCTCCAGTATATTTCCAGAGTTGCCCCTGATGACACACATGGGCTGGGTCTCAAACATCCGTGTGGTTGTCTTCACTTCCCCTTTGATCTCCTCAAGCTCTGACTTCAGGTTCAAGAAGTGGCTCTCCTCAATGGTCTCTGTGTGGCTGAGGGAATCCAAGTGTTGAGTTTCAAACAGATACCTGGCTGTTTTCACGTCCCCTCCTGTAATATCTTTAGTGAAGACAACCTCCAAGGCTTGCTCATCCTCCTGGTAGATTTTATTCAGACAATCCAGTGGCTGGGTCTCAAAAAGATATGTGGCTGTTCGTACGTCTCCTCTCGCCAGCTCGGTCAATTTCCCTGTCTGTACGGTGGAGTCTGGGGTGTCTGCACGCAGCGCATCCATGGGCTGGGTCTCAAACATCCAGGCTGTGTATTTGACATCACTTCCTGCAATGATTTCCTGCTCAGTAATGTTCTTCACTTCATCATCCTCATCTGGGGTGTCATCTTTAATGGTATCCAGCGGCTTATTCTCAAACATCCAGCGCATGGACTGCACCTCCCCTTTAAGGATCTCGTCCCACTCCAGGTAATCTCCCTCAGGGCTCATACATTCATCCCCACCACTGTTCTCAAACACATAGCAAGCCTGCTGGACTTCCCCGGTCATCTCATCTTCACTATCCAGCTGTGCCTGCTCGATCTCAGTGACGTCGGTGAAGTAGTCCTTCTCCATGGTCCTCCGAACCTCTGGGTGCATGTGCTTGTACAGGCGCTTCAGCTCATTGAGGTTCCTCTGCTTGGAGTACTGCTCCTTGTTGAATATGTATCTCTGTTGGCCAGGCTGCTCCTGAGGCGGGAGAGAGTCACAGCACTCGGGTACCTCCTGGGGCATTAGTTCAGCGGGTGGAGGAGGGAAGTGCTCCATGGTCTCATAATCCATGGATGAGGCTGAGGCAGCGGTAGAGGAAGAGACAGCCCCTGTTCTCATGGTGGATGAGGTTGAGGCATCGGTAGATGAGGAGACAGCCCCTGTCCTCATAGTGGATGAGGCTGAGGCAGCGGTAGATGAGGAGACAGCACCTGTCCTCATAGTGGATGAGGCTGAGGCAGCGGTAGATGAGGAGACAGCACCTGTCCTCATAGTGGATGAGGCTGAGGCAGCGGTAGATGAGGAGACAGCACCTGTCCTCATAGTGGATGAGGCTGAGGCAGCGGTAGATGAGGAGACGGCCCCTGTCCTCATAGTGGATGAGGCTGAGGCAGCGGTAGATGAGGAGACAGCCTCTGTCCTCATAGTGGATGAGGTTTCATAGCTCGTTGCTGCTGAAGCTTTGGATGACTGTTTAACAGTGGAGGAACTTTCATAGCTAGCTGCTGCTGAGGAGGACTGGTTTACCGGTGCCCATTGAAACTGGTTGTAATCCAGATCAATCTATGGTTTAATGATTGATGGAAAGAAGGACAGTGGTACTTGCAGTCAGAATATGAAGTGAGAGAAATGGAAAAGAGCAGAAAAAAGCGTAGAGTAGATTTAAGCAGATAATGAGATCTCTGAATATGTTTGTTTTTACACAAAATTCTCACGTCATCCAATTTACTCAGTACACACTACCCTGAAAGTGATTTCCCCTGCTTTGATGTTGATATCATGGCATCGTCTATAGACACACTATAATGGCCATGTAGATAAACAGACTTCATCATTACCTTAATTTGCTTGCCCGGCGTGGCCTGTTCTATCGTCTTCTCATACTGCTGCTTCAAAGCCTGAGTGGAGACCTTTGGTAAGTCCTCTCCTCCTATGACCCGAACTGAAATAGAAACAGGAAGCAGTTGTCTCATTAAATGATTCTCAGTTTGAAGCCCAGTTGGTTTGGAGGAAACTAAAATTGTGTCTTTAAAACCTACCATTTCCAATTCCGAAAGTGGCACTGATTAACCTATTCCCAGTTGCAATATTTTTTACCTTCCTATGCCTTGATTTAATTTGTGGCCATGCACTGAATTTCTAATAGAAAAGCACCTGCGATACAATTCAATTCGACACCTCCTCTGTAATTTAGGCTTGGAGAATAATCTCCAGATTTTCAACAGTCATTACTATACAACGTACTCTCTAGGGTGTGATCAAAAAAGGCCAAAATGTAAATATGAATGGTATTATACTCTACCCGTTTCATCATAATGGTTTTCATAACTGGAGGCCACGTTGCTTTGTTGAACTCTTTGATCATGAGTCACCTGCAGTGAGATGGAGGCAAGCGGTGAGCACAATAGGCAATTCTTCAAATTGATTTCCTTTCCACACACTGACAACAGAAAGGGTGTGTAAGTGGAATGTTCATTCGTAATGAAAACAGCATTTTTCTTACCACGTAAGATTCATTTAGTCCTGCATCTGTTTTTGTTTTACTTTACTCGATGTAGGAAAACTTTGGTAAACAAATAAAGTGATATGTGAAACAAAAAGTGTTACATTTATTCACGTACACTTAATTATAGATGTTGCGGGTAGTTGCAGGGGCAGCTATGTGGATATATTGAAGCAACATCTCAAGACATCATTCAGGAAGTTAAAGCTTGGTCAAATATGGGTCTTCCAAATGGACAATGACACCAAGCATACTTACAACGTTGTGGCAAAATAGCTTAAGGACAACAAAGTCAAAGTATTGGAGTGGCCATCACAAAGCCCTGACCTCAATCCTATAGAACATTTGTGGGCAGAACTGGAAAAGCGTGTGCGAGCGAGGATGCGTACAAACCTGACTCAGTTTCACCAGCTCTGTCAAGAGGAATGGGCCAAAATTCACCCAACTTATTGTGGGAAGCTTGTGGAAGGCTACCCGAAATGTTTGACCCAAGTTAAACAATTTAATGGCAATGCTACCAAATACTAATTGAGTGTATGTAAACTTCTGACCCACTGGGAATGTGATGAAAGAAATAAAAGCTGAAATAAATAATTATCTCTTCTATTAGTCTGACATTTCACATTCTTAAAGTGGTGATCCTAACTGACCTAAGACAGGGAATTTCTACTAATATTAAATGTCAGTTCAACAGTTGAAGTTGGAAGTTTACATACACCATAGCCAAATACATTTAAACTCAGTTTTTACACAATTCCTGACATTTAATCCTAGTTAGGATCACCACTTTATTTTAAGAATGTGAAATGTCAATAATAATACCAGGTAAGTAACGATTTGTAATAAGGTTTAAGTGTATATTACCTCCTGGCCATGGAAGTAGGCCACTTGCTGAGTGGTGGGACTGACCTCCCTGACACTGCTCCTCACTGTCACCTCCTGTGAGCTGGACACCTGTCAAGAAAGACCACACAGACCGTTCACACATTCGGCCTACATATTTATGATTCACAAACACAAATGTTTCCAGATGCCGGTGGGTGTGGTTTACACCGGTTCTACTTTACGGGGTTACGGCGGCATACAGTATTTTGTCACGGGACCCGCTCGACTAGCGTCTGTTCCTGTCGCTGACAGGTCGCCAGCAACACACTCTCACACAAACACTGTAGCTAGCAGTCACATACACACAGCAGTATTGTGTTCCTGATACATGAGACATGATTTCCTATCAATTGCAGTAATTTGAAAATACACCAAATGCACCTCAAATAGGTTTTCGTAAATTGAATACCTGAAATTGGACTTTCTTTCCCTGGCATTTAGAGCATAGAAGCATACATGCCAGAATGGTACTGCCTCCCTGAGACCACCTAGGTCTGGTGTAACATGTTGTTGCTGTACAACTTGCCATACAGCGAAAACAAAACAGCAGGTGGACCCCATTACCTGAGCTGCAGAGACACATAAAAAGGCTTTTGACGCACAGTAACAACAACTCAACAAAACCCACTGCTCCACATCTGACCACAGCCCCATGCATCATGAAGTATTTACACAAGCCCACTCTCTGAATCCAGCCTGTTTTTAAAGCTCGGCAGGATGAGAGAGACTGGGCAAAATTGAACCGACTTCTATGAGATCCAGTGAGATCACTACAGCATGCTGAGTCATCACACACCTCTATCCCCGTGTGGCTGTGACCTGTATATGGGCTTTCTGCCTTGTTTTACTCGGGATTTGTATGACTCAGTATGCTTTACTATGGTAGTGCAATATAAATAAATAAGAATACATTTCTATGTATGGCTTATGCTTTGCCTGTTTAGTTGCAGTACCTGCACGGATCTCTTTTCTACATGGGCCTGGGTAACGCTGGTCTGGGACTGGGAGGATGACGTGTACTCCTGGCTCTCAAACTGTTTCTTCACGCTGGCCAGACCCCCTGGCAGAGAACAGGCTTCCGACTCCTCCATAACCTATGAAGAGAAGACATAGGCATCATTCGTTCGAGTCCTCGCCATGCAAACAGTTCTCATTAAAGTATCTTCAGGGGTACAGTGGTAGTTAATGCAGAAGTGATAGTTCCCGGGACTTCCTGAAGGGGGCATAAGTGAGCAGCATATTCCACAGGACTGGACTACTTTCCCTAAATACAGTAGGGAGTTATGACTTGGACCTCATGACGTTTGAAAGAGAAGGATGTCCCCAGTCTCCCCACACAAATGGAAATCCCAAACATCTGTGACATCAAGTCAAATCAAACTAACTAGTACAACACAGTATAACAGTATCAAGCAATGTTTTAGCGGCATATGCAGACAGTGGCTGTCAATGTATTGATGGATAACTCTGGTCCAGATTCTGTCTGTTTCCCCTCATTGTGTGCAGTAACCCTACAGCCCAGCCTCCCACCGCCAGCTGTCAGCAGCCTCCCCATGGGCTGTGACACTGGGATCAACGGAGGTCACCGCAGAGGCACTGGCAAAGGACACCGATGGCCTCAGAGCAAATCTATATTGCTGTCATTATTCAGTACTGAATGTAAAAGTAAATGATGCGTGATGAATGTTGATATCCCACTACTTGTCTTCAGAATGTTACATATTACTGTGTGGACAGAGGTTCCTGGAATATGTGGTTGCTGGAAGATCTTTGTCGTGTCCAGGAATATTCAACACTGGGTTTCTTCATGACAAAAGAGGAATTATTTCTAATGATGAGGATTCTCAATATAAAAAGGCTTAGGAATATAAAAATGTCTTCCTGACGTTCCTTTCAGTTCCAATCAGATAACCGTGACCTGGGTATAGAGAAGCTGAATGGAATGCAACAGACCAGGGAAGACAAGCCATATAATCGTGAATAATAGTGAACCGCTGAGTCACGTACAGTAAAAGGCTAAAAGGTTGTGGCTCCGATGGCTTCAGTCCACAGACTGAGTTGAATTAATGGCCTCGGCTTAATACATGCCCTCGTTTTCAATTACAGGTTGGACAAAGTCTAAGCTGCTTTCAGAGAGGTGTTTCTTTACTCTGATGAACCAGGCACGTAAAGCTATTTTTTTTTGTGTTTTTTTTACACAGCATGTTTGTGTGGTCATGGATGTCTGTGTAGAACAGTTTTGAGAATGCGTCATATTTGGAGGTATGTGAAAATGTTCTGTTAATAAAGTCTAAAATGGGATGCACTGCCAATTATAGCGCGCATATTTCAATGTGTGTGTTTGAAGGCATAGTGTCTGTCTTCCTGTCCTGCCTGCTTATCAGCCTGTCTAGTTATTATCCTTGGAGTGTCTTTCTCTCCATCTCTCTTTACGTCCTTGTGGAAGTATCCCCTTACCGTGGCGGATGAGCTGCTGGCCTCCTTCTTGGACACGGCAGCCTGATACATGGCCATGCGTTCCTTTAGTGACACGGACTCCGCCTCCTCGCTGGTGGGCGCTCCTCCGTCTCCTTTCCTCTGACTCGCCACCCCTTCCCTTTCCTCAGGACGTCCTGACCTGGTTCCACCCGCAGCTGCAAAACGCAACAGTTTACACTCCAGGACATGAGAATGCAGTTCATGCACATAAAGAGCCGTAATCCTGACTTGAAAGCGTCGTTTGTCACACGAATGTCTGCGTTCGTTCTCATCCTTGATTTACAGTAAATCCGTGGTTTACGTAAGAGTCGGATCAGTTATGAGTCAACCTTTCTGCGTTTCAGCTCATTGATGTCCACCATTTCGTGGTGCCAATAGACTAATGGTCAAATAAAAAAACCATGTACCAACAGAATAGATACTTTCAAGAGATACTTGTTGAAAACACCACGGAGGACATTTTAACAGGACGTATTGGAAAACAGCTGTGCTAGCTACGTCCTATTATCTGTAAGGACGGGGCCATGATGTAACTGCGAGCGGCAGAGCGACAACAGTGACCGTCTCCACCAGTGGAGGCTGCTGTAGGGAGGACGGCTCATAATCATGGCTGGAATGGAGTCAGTGGAATGGTGTCAAACACGTGGTTTCCATGTAGTTTATACCCTCCCATTGACTCCATTCCAGCCGTTATTATGAGCCGTCCTCCCCGCAGCAGCCTCCACTCATCTCTTCTGCCATCCAAGTTAGCTTCACACCTCCGTCCGGCTTGTTCCAGAACCACGTCCTGTCACATGTCCCTTACAGGACCCCTCTACACATAGCCATAGGCAAGACAATGGGGATTCACAAAGGATGTCGTCATGGAACTGAAGCGAGTCAAACTCATCAATCAAACAGGACTGCTCTAACATCACGCGCACACACACACACAAATGGACGCGCACACTGATTAGTGGTTAGTACAGTACATCCCTGTAGACGTCCAATTAGAGTCAAGTATTGATTTATGGTTGACTCCGCTACGCTACAAGGCATCATTAAGCCAGTGAGATGACTCCACTGAGGATCTCTCTAACACCCACACTGGACCTCAAGGCTTTTAGCATGTTGAGTCTGCCGGGGTTATAATGCATTGAGATTAAAGAGGGCACGGATGGAAATGGTAATTGTGTTATGTAGTACACGTTGACATTTCTACGTTGTGGATTTTCTCTGCTGTTCCACATACTGGGGGGGGGGGGGTCGTAGCCAAAACAGACGCACATGGATTGAACACTGGTATATTTTAAGGAACTGTTCCAATGGTATCTCAGCTACAACTATTAGCGAATAAAACTATTCTTTGCTGGGTACATACCGTACGCATATACCCCTATGGAGAAGAGCTAGTCGCCCTAATGGCTGTCAGACCACTTTTAGAAAAGTCCTATGAATACATGTGTTACTATCTGCCGGTTTGATTTCCTATTCCTGGAATTGACTGGTTGTCTGACCGGATGACACAAGTCAAACATGCTCCCTTCTTCAAGTCTTTTAAAACAGGGCCAAAATATTTCTCACAGGAGCCAAGCACTTGGATTGGCTACCATGTGATGAAAGCACGTTCCCTTAAACCACCATTTTTAGATCCTCCTGCTATGGCGGGCGTGTTAGTGTTAACCAATCACCCTGCGCTGCCGAGAGAGATACCTAGAGGATTACTGACCCGCACAGCAACGTCCAAAAATACATCTGGGTTTTACCCACTCTTGACTATAAATACGGGTCAGATACTCTGCACCTGAGGTCACCTGAAACCTGACACTCGTTTAACACAGCGAATGAGGGATAATGCCCTCATTTATCACAAGTGTGTACCACACGTCATGGTTCTGGTCTCGGTTTCCCAAAGGCATCTTAAGGCTAAATTACTTGTTAGAACCTTCATAGGAGCATCATTAAATCGCCAAGCTATTTCCCAAAACCATTATTGACGTTGCACTGGAAAACGTTTGTAATCTAACGCCTGCCTCGGACCACTCGTAAACAGCAAAGTGCGTTGTTAGAGGCTTGTTTGCGTTCCTGCGTCACTTTATCCACAGCAGATCTCCGGTAATTAGACTAAGCCACCTCAATATTTGTAGCCGTAGGTGGTAATATCTCTCTAGGAGCTGATCCGTTGTCAGTATTGTGGAATAATTATAATGTCAAGGAAAGATTTGAATGGAGAAAGCTGATGCGAGAGCAGCACTCCCTTTCTATTGATCCTATCAGTATTGACACATGCGCCAACAACACACTTACTGACCGTTCTCTCTGCCTGGTGCTTTGGGAAACGTGTGTTATGTCTTCGGACGTTGTAGGAAAGATGCATATTTTAAACAATCCTGGCCCTAAATTACATGGCTATCAGGAAACTGGGCCCTGGGCTGTCAGTAAGACAGACAGACATACAAGCGGTTCTGATGCCATAAAAACATTGACAACAGTCCCTTGGTATGTTCAGCCTGCGAGCGGAGGTATGGTGGTGAATGAATGCAAAGCTCGCCGTAGCGGGGAAGTGAGGTAACTAAACCAGGCTCCATGAGAGTCGCAAAATAAATCCTCTTCTTTTTCTCCGGCCCTGTCTGCAGTCATGTTTCCCAGTAAGGGAGTGCTGCTCTTGGATCAGCTTTCTCCATTCAAATCTTTCCTTGACATTATAATTATTCCACAATACTGACAATGGATCAGCTCCTAGAGAGATATTACCACCTACGGCTACAAATATTGAGGAGGCTTATTCTAATGAAGGGAGAGAGAGAGAGAGAGAGAGAGAGAGGTCAAACACAAGGACATCTCAAAAGAGCTCAGTTTCTCCAGAAGCCTAAAAGCTTTTTCATCTACATCACTGGCGCGTTCGTCTGTTTAATTAGTGATATCAACCGATTTCAATGATTATAACATTTACAAATGACTTACTGGGTAAGATGCCATAATCTTCCAGCAGATTACCATCTGTTTGCGTTTTGACATCGCTGTCTTAAAAGCAGAGGTGCTTTCACTGATTTTATTTTCCTATATTAACTTCCCTTCCATGGAAGGCCACCTACTGTATCATTAGTCAGCAGTGCGTTTGCGGAAACTCCACATGGAAAAGTCTATGGGGGAGACAGTATGTGTGGGGGAGGCCTTGCATCTGGTATGCATGGCTCAGTGGCTATATTGAGCTGAGCCAGCCCCCCCACCCACGGTCACTGCTGCTGCTCTGCCTGTGGTTATGTGATCAGAGGTGGGCTACACTACTAGCTAGCTAGCCTCATGGAACCACAGACCCAGAGCAGCAGCTGAGATCCTGAGCCAAAGCTCGCTGTTCTGTGACTCCAGTTCAACTGGCTGTTCCCCAGGCACAGAGACGACGCACAATTATTAAGCTGTCAAATGGATCAAAGAGACCACTGGATCGGCCTCAAGTACTTGGTCACGATGTCTCTACTGAGTACGCTCACAGTCGGACAGTCGGAGAGCATTCCAGGCGAAATAACTAAGTCATATCAGATCAGGAAAAACAAGCTGACTTCATGCATACTTAACAATCCCACATCCTTGTGGAATCATGCTTCCTTTCGCAATTTTACATTTTATTCATTTAGCAGACGCTCTTATCTAGAGCATCTTACAGGAGCAACTAGGGTCAAGTGCCTTGCTTAAGGGCACATCGACAGATCCCTCGCCTAGATAACGCAGGGATTCGAACCACCGACCCCTCGGTCACCGGTCCAATCAGCATCATCTGACAACTCTATACTTCTGGAACACATTTAGAAGACTCTTGCTGTAATTCCAGTCCTGTTTTACATGGTAAAACAACCTAGTCGTACAGTACACGCAAGCAAAAGCTGTATAAAACTGAAAAGGCAATCTACTGTCAACACAGTCAATTCACCATTCAGCCTCTCATTCATCCAGTACATATAGTATATCTCTCTCTCTCTCTCTCGCTCTCTCTCTACATATCTCTCGAAGTGTCTTTGTGTGTCTCACTCAAATCAATCATGTGACAATGAATGTCAGTCCACCTTTACATGCAGAGTATTGCAACACCACACTGAAAGGCTATGAAGGTTGTAAAGACTGGCTTACTTACTGTAGTGCTCTCTATGCCTTTAGCACGACCGTGTACCTCAGACAATACAATCCCTCAGATAATGTTGAAGGGCCTTGAAATCCCCTGAGAGCCAGCAGCAGGGTATTTTCGCCCAGCCGTTAAAAGAGAAAACTAAACAAAACCCTTGGAGGTGATTTAATGAGGGTTGGAGACCGGCTCCAGCAGTGTTGCGATCAGCTCAGCTCTGTGGGGCCTAGTGGACAGTGACAGCTGATTTTATTTTAGATGCCCCCCCTTCCTAAAAGACGGAGCTCAGGAGGGGTAGGGGGGCTTTTTTTAGATGAGGTACCCTACATTCCCTTTACCTTAAGTCACACGGACCTAACGGAACAGACGTTCCTCACTGAGACCTCGAAACCGGACCCACATCCCTCGTTTCTCAGAGTGGAGGGGAAAAGACGAAGGGTGGGTAATCAACCCAGTGAGAGGACCGACCCAGATAACCTCATACACGTATCCAAATCCAGAAATATTGACAGCGATGATTCACCATGATGACGTTCTTTTAATATCTTTGATGATGAAATGTGTGAATCCACCCTAGGCTCCCTTTTAAGAGCCACAGACAGCAGGACTTTTTACATGCCAAAAACTGAAAAGTAGAAAATGAAGGGGACTGAGTAGAGGGCAGACACCTGAGGTTCAGGGATCTCCCTTGGCTGCCCGGGCCCAGATGGGGAACAGGGATACCAGATGGACAGGAGTCCCCTCTGAGACCACAACAGAGCCGCCTGTCATAGCTCGCCCTGATGCATCAGCCATGATCATGGCATTTACAACACACTATATACAAATATATCTCAGATCTTAGTGTGTGTGTGTTTGTGGTACCGGGCCTGTCTAAGTAACTGAGTGACGCTGCTCTCTCTTTGTGCCATCGAGGCTCCCTCCCCTTAAGTTACTGTCCAGCCTTTCTGAACTGCCTGGCTGAACAGCACCTTATCACCTGAAGATGGAAGAACATCGCCCAACACCTGCCAGATCTCTACATTAGCTTAGTTTGTTTTAACAAGCGTATTTAAAATGATCTTTGTAATGAAAAGCACTACATAAAATAAATCTATTATTATTGCTTTTATTATTATTATTAAAGCCACTTGTGTTCTGGGAATCGAAACATTTCCAGGAACTGTTACATAAATGCACGCCTTAAAGCTAGAATCCTTAGTTGCTAGATCCATTTTTGGACTTGATTGATTCCCATTGATTCTTGAAGAATATCTTATAAATGCTTAATTAGTTTAGTTCAACTGTCGTACCCCATCAGAACCCCAAATAGCTTTACTCCAATGTTTATAAAACATCATGAATGTAAACAAACACTGTAGAGATTCAAAACATGGTTAAAACTATACATTTGATATCATAAATTTGAGAGTGGTTAAATTTCTCCAGCACCATTACTTAGCTTTTTAGCTAAACAGGGGCGGGGAGTGTGTTTTGTTATTGTTTCAATTAAGAATTCTATCTTAAGAACACACATAAATTAAATACAATATTTTGTGACTGGAAACTTGTCCCTTTATGTGACATACAAGAAGTATCATTCAATAATTTATCATAGAACTGACATCATGTTGTAGTTAAAGGGCAATTCAGCCACTATTCAACCTCATATTCACCATCTCCAGCACCAAACCAGTGTTTACATACAGTGGGGTCCAAATGTATTGATACCCTTGTTAAAGATGATTAATAATAAGTGTATAAAATAAATAATTAAAATACTGAGCTGTGTTATATGCTCCAAAAAATTGATCAGAGAAAGAGATTTTGTTTAACAAGAAAGACATTTTATTTTTTACCTCTTAAGGATCCGCCCCTTTTTTTCAATTTTCGCCTAAAATGACATACCCAAATCTAACTGCCTGTAGCTCAGGCCCTGAAGCAAGGATATGCATATTCTTGATACCATTTGAAAGGAAACACTTTGAAGTTTGTGGAAATGTGAATGTAGGAATATAGGATAACATAACACACTAGATCTGGTAAAAGATAATGCAAAGAAAAAAACAAAGGCCATAATGTATTATTCCAGCCCAGGTGCAATTTAGATTTTGGTCACTAGATGCCAGCAGTGTATGTGCATAGTTTTGACTGATCCAATGAATCATTGCATTTCTGTTCAAAATGTTGTATCAAGACTGCCCAAATGTGCCTAATTTGTTTAATAATAACTTATCAATTTCAAAACGGTCCACTCTCCTCAAACAATAGCATGGTATTCTTTCACTGTAGTAGCTACTGTAAATTGGACAGTGCAGTTAGATTAACAATAATTTAATATTTCTGCCGATATTAGATATGTCTACGTCCTGAAAAATGTTCTTGTTACTTACAACCTCATGATAATCACATTAGGCTACGTTAGCTCAACGGTCCCATGGGGGATGCACCAATCCTGAAGAAGTTTTAAGGTAGTTATCACATTTATTGACACCCTTGAAGATTAATATAAATAAAGCAGTCAAAAGTGTAGTATTTGGTCCCATATTCGTAGCAATGACTCTACAAACTTGTTCGTTTTGGTTGTGTTTCCGATTATTTTGTGTCCAATAGAAATGCGTGGTAAATTTTATTGTAAACATAATATGTTTCTAAACGCTACTACATTAATGTGGATGCCACAATGATTACGGATAATCCTAAATGAATTGTGAATAATGATGAATGAGAAAGTTACAGTGTCAAAGATCATACCCCCAGGACAGGCTATCCTCCCTGTTATTGGTAATGACGAAGAGGTTAGCATGTCTTGGGGGTACGGTCTTTGACCCTCTGTAACTTTCTCACTAACCTGCAGAAGGAGAAAAGAGCTCAGCATGAAAGAGGGGAGTAAACTTTGCCCAACAAGAACGAGCTCCCCTTAAGCCAATGACCTTGTGAGAGTAGCTTCATCACACTAACTTCTCTCATTCAGGCCTGTAATCAAAGACTGATTAGCATTAGCTCGCTCAAGGCACCAATGTGCAGACCCTGACATATCTTAACATTCTACCCAGGGTACCCCTGGTTCTGTTCAGAAAGCCTCCAGGTATTGTATAGTTCACTACATTCAAATAGATAGCAGTGATTGTTGTTTTCTGGCCCTGCAGAGGAAACACAGTGCACACCATAGGAGGCTATTGGGAGGAGCTATAGGAGGAAGGGTTTCATTGTATTGGCTGGAAAGGAATGAATGGAACAGTATCAAGCATATGGAAACCACATGATTGACTCCATTCCATAAATTCCATTCCAGCCGTTACAATGAGCCCTTCCTCCTATATCTCCTCCAACCAGCCTCCTCTGGTGTGTAAGTACCCCCAGAGTCAGACATAGCAGTGCATCGACGAAAGGAAAGCCTGGTTATCTCTGCTGTAGGAACCTGTGCCATGCTGATAATCCCTCTGAAATTGCACATGGATTTCCTGTTCGTGGAGTGTAAACAAACTCGCCCGGAATATCTGATGTCATAGACGGTATCCCTTGGCGCTTTATCAGCTAGCTAACGCCTGCAGGCCTTCAAAGGGTTAATAATGAACGCATTTCACAAATTCTGGAAACTTTTTTTGCTAAGGCACAGTAGATGTGTATGCACATTCACTGGCAAGACTTATTTTCAGGTCAGTGTTTAGACAACAGTTTATGTTATGAGCTGACTGTCTAGGTGGAGACTGTTGTCCCTCAAAGCACCTTAGCCCTCTGATTCTGTTTGAGTATTGTGCTTAATGGAAGATAATGGGAGGAAGTGAACTTTTGCCATTTAGAGAAGCCCTAAGAGAAACAATGTGGATCAATAGGTGTCAATCTGAGTGACTGGAGCTTCGATTTCCAATTCAAGCAGGTATCCTGAGGCTAAAATCTCCTCCAATAACCTTTGTTGGGTAAAATCCCAAAACAAATTTGCCTTGTTTAACAAAATCAGTGGTGCTTTTCCCAACGGGGCGTATCCCCTGATATTCTAAAATAATATCACTACAACTGTTACATTCCATGTCAAAAATATAGTGTTGTTTGGACCCACAGGTGTGGGATATATAAACCAGACCCAGAATCCAGTGGGATATACAAAAGGGAGATATTGTAACCAAGGTTGTCTATTTAAAAGACAAAAGCATGCTGCTTCAGAGGTGAGGTTGGTGCTTGTTTAAAGCACAAAGCTCAGTGTGTCGTTCACAGGTCTTTATTTAACACGGTGGCTTCGGGAAAACAGCTCCTTTACCTCCTCTGTCACTCACTGTGAGCTGTAAATCACATGATGCTGTCACTAGCATGACACTGTCAATCGGTCAGCTCTCACAAACCCTCATCACTTACACCCACACTGGTCCGCAAAGGCCACAGTGTCATCCAACTTTAGCCACCACAGTGATTTAGGACTGGTTAACCATTTCACATGGCCGAGGTAACATTTGAGAAGAGAAAAAAAACATTCTGGAGATTGAACTGCTGTATATAGGTTGTTACTGAAACCACAACAACAACTAGGAGTAATGTCGTGTGTGTGTGTCTGTGAGTGTGTGTGTGTGTGTGTGTCTGTCTGTCTGTCTGTCTGTCTGTCTGTCTGTCTGTCTGTCTGTGTGTGTGTGTGTGTGTCTGTCAGTAAGTATGTGAGTGGAACACACAGTGAGCTGTCAACATGTCCATCAATCCACTGAGCCTTTCTGTCTCTCTCTCACACACACACACACTCATTCACAGAAGCACCTAAACATGACCCCAATGTCACACACTCATGTCACACACTCAAGCACTATCTCTCTCAGGTCACGTCCTCTGCCTTCACATGTGTAAATCATTTAAATGGAGTGAAACAGTGAAATTATTTGTGGATGGTTTTCCATAAAGAAACATATCTGTGGACCTTTTTAAATTAGAAATACTGCAGTTCTTTAGACGGAGAATACTGCACCTTCCCCACGACTACTCTGTACAGACAGTGTTATCAGTTTCAGTGGAAAAGGGGAAACCCACAATGCAGCCACTCAGCAACTTCTCTTATCACAGTAATGGAAACACTGTTTGTGTATCTAGGGTTGTTCATTTTCTGCCTTGGATGATACTCCATTCCCAGAGTTGATTTTATCACACACAGGACAACACAGTACATTCTCAACAGACATTTCTCTCTCAAGTACACATAACCGGTATCACATTCTGTAGCTGCTATGTGGATTTGAGGAAATTCTATGAAAGTTGTGCTACCTGATTTCTGATGGAATAAAAGTCCTGGAGGAGGAGGAGGTAGGGCAGTGTTTAATACTACAGTAATGAACTACTTACAGAGGCTGGGGTCATGAGCTGAGGCCATTTTCTCACCAGGTGATGGGTCCCTCTTCTGGTCAAGCTGGTAGCTACTGGCTGGGGC
This sequence comes from Oncorhynchus mykiss, assembly GCF_013265735.2. Lineage (NCBI taxonomy): Eukaryota > Metazoa > Chordata > Actinopteri > Salmoniformes > Salmonidae > Oncorhynchus > Oncorhynchus mykiss. Next base: position 17,694,456 of record NC_048571.1, read on the forward strand.
TCTTCTGGATGGGCTGGACTGTACGGCTCTCACTTCCTGGTTAGAGAAAGAGAGGGAGGGAGGGAGGAGAGAGAGACAAGAGGGGTAGGTGAGTATATTATCAGAGGAAACACCTGTACTTTCCAGAAGGGGGTGGTGATTGAGGTACAGGTCATAGCTCAAATCGGCACACACACACAGGCTGGTATACACACACACACACACACACATGCCCATATCTGAAAAATGATCCACCCAGTGAGTGATAGGTGTCATTGAACCCCTGGACAACAGTGGAACATTATCGTTGGTAGCGAGGATGGCTGTGTCTGTTGACTGGATGGCAAACAAACCTCTGAACTTACAGCGCAAACACTGACGACCTTGACTGGAATGTGCAAAACAGGCATCGACTGGAAAGTTACAGCAGACAAAACACTCCAGTGAATTTTAATTGGCAAACTCTTGGTGTGTGTAGCAGCTTAAGGCTCCACCCTTCAACAGAATCATAGGTTACACAACTACCGTGTTAGACAAAACGCAATATTATAATGCAAAACATGTCTCGTTGTTAGTGGTATATCCTTGAGGCATACAATCTTGTGTTTCCTGAAGTGTTTTTTTTTTGTGTCAAATGTAGAAACCAGTAGAATAAGCACGCCTAGTTTTCTTGCAAATTTTCTTGCAAATCAGCACTGTCTTTCCAAAAACGATTTGCAAATCAAATGTGTTCCCTGTGGTATTTCATCGACAGATTCCCAGCGGGACCTGGGGAAGAGTGACAACAAGCAAACAACAACACAAGGACACAACAGACGATGCTCCAAAACACACTGCCACAATCAGAGGAGCGCACCTGAGACAAATCTGGGACACACACAAAGACACAAAGACACAATGTATTTGAAGGGCATGTCCATGAGAGGAACAGCTTGTGCGGTGTGTCGAGGTTACAGGTCCCAAAACAGCGTGAACAGAGTTAACCTGTGGTCTGGGTTCTTCGATTGACTGAATGTGGGATTTAGTCCCTCACACTTCAAGCTTTGTCAACAGCAGTACAGTGGTAAACACCATGTCGCTGAACGCTCCATTCTGAGACTGTAAAGCTCGAACCACTCCTCTCCTCAGGAACGAGTTCCCAGCCTCCCACTGGATCGTCTTACCAGTTCTGTTGACGTCTCCCGTTATTTAATAATGATAAATAGTAAGTCTACAGCAGCGCTGTGTGTTGCTCCGGAGATGTTTAAGAGCGTCATTAGTGGCAATAAAACTGCTGTTTGAACAGCATTTGTGTCTGTGAAGTGGGGATTGATGGTATAGAGAGGACTGTGTGCTAATCTCAAGATTAGGGTTCCATTCAATCTAATCCACAAGGGGATTTTGGAGTTAAATCTCCTGTAAATAATAATGCTCCACTGCAAACATGTTGGCACAGTGATCTTATTTTACTGTTTACAACAATCCAGTTGCACATTGTATCACAGCAGGCAAGTGGTGTATTCTAATTGATTTCATTGGATAGGGCCCGCAGTCATGTTACCGGGCAGACTGGGCTCGAGCCTCTCTGTGGCTATTCAGCTCTGAGGTCATGATTTCAACAAACAGGGCAGGATGTCAAACATCTTTATCAGCGGAGTGAGCATTTACATCACATGCAGCAATTATGTGACATATTCCTATACAAAACATGCCATATCCCTACTGTGTATATATGCAGTTGAAGTCGGAAGTTTACATACACTTAGGTTGGAGTCATTAAAACTTGTTTTTCAACCACTCCACAAATTCCTTGTTAACAAACTATAGTCGGTTAGGACATCTACTTTGTGCATGACACAAGTCATTTTTTCAACAATTGTTACAGACAGATTATTTCACTTATAATTCACTGTATCACAATTCCAATGACAGAAGTTTACATACACACTGTTGACAGTGCCTTTAAACAGCTTGGAAAATTCCCGAAAAGGATGTTTAGAAGCTTTTGATAGGCTAATTGGCATCATTTGAGTCAATCGGAAGTGTATCTGTGGATGTATTGCAAGGCCTACCTTCAAACTCGGTGCCATTTTCATGAGAAAATCAGCCATGAAAAAAATTGTAGACCTCCACAAGTCTGGTTCATCCTTGTGAGCAATCTCCAAACGCCTGAAGGTACCACATTCATCTGTACAAACAATAGTATGCAAGTATAAACACCATGGGACCACGCAGCCGTCATACCGCTCAGGAAGGAGACGCGTTCTGTCTCCTAGAGATGAACGTACTTTGGTGCAAAAAGTGCAAATCAATCCCAGAACAACAGCAAAGGACCTTGTGAAGATGCTGGAGGAAACAGGTACAAAAGTATCTACATTCACAGTAAAAACGAGTCCTATATTGACATAACCTGAAAGGCCGCTCAGCAAGGAAGAAGCCACTGCTCAAAAACCGTCATAAAAACGGCAGACTACGTTTTGCAACTGCACATGGGGACAAAGATCGTACTTTTTGTAGAAATGTCCTCTGGCCTGATGAAACAAAAATTGAACTGTTTCGCCATAATGACCATCGTTATGTTTGGAGGAAGAAGGGGGATGCTTGCAAGCCGAAGAACACCATCCCAACCGTGAAGCACGAGGGTGGCAGCATCATGTAGTGGGGGTGCTTTGCTTCAGGAGGGACTGGTGCACTTCACAAAATAGATGACATCATGAGGGAGGACAATTATGTGGATATACTGAAGCAACATCTCAAGACATCAGTCAGGAAGTTAAAGCTTGTTTGCAAATGGGTCTTCCAAATGGACAATGACCCCAAGCATACTTCCAAAGTTGTGGCAAAACCCTGTTCCGCTAGCGGAACCCCTCGCCAACAGCCAATGAAATTGCAGGGCTCCAAATACAAATCAACAGAAATCTCATACATCAAAAGCGCATCCAAAAGCACGTTCTGGTCCAGTCGGACGAAAAGTTCAAAAAGTTATATTACAGGTCGAAGAAACTTGTCAAACTAAGTATAGAATCAATCTTTAGGATGTTTTTATCATAAATGTTTAATAATATTCCAACCAAGAAAAGCAATGGAACGAGAGATACCTCTCATGTGAAAGCGCATGACTGAGAACGAGGCTGCTGGAAGACCCCTTAGTCAAACAGCTCTCATCCGGCCCCCCTTCACAGGAGCAGCCTGAAACAACGTTCTAAAGACGGTTGACATCTAGTGGAAGCCTTAGGAAGTGCAAAATAACCCATATCCCACTGTTAATTTGATAGGGGCTGAGTTCAAAAGCTACAAACCTCAGATTTCCCACTTCCTGTTTGGATTTCTTCTCAGGTTTTTGCCTGCCATATGAGTTCTGTTATACTCACAGACATCATTCAAACAGTTTTAGAAACTTCAGAGTGTTTTCTATCCAATACTAATAATAATATGCATATATTAGCATCTATTGACAGAGTAGGAGGCAGTTCACTCTGGGCACGCTATTAATCCAAAAGTGAAAATGCTGCCCCCTATCCCAAAGAAGTTTTAAGGACAACAAAGTCAAGGTATTGGAGTGGCCATCACAAAGCCCTGACCTCAATCCTATAGATCATTTGTGGGCAGAGCTGAAAAAGCGTGTGCCAGCAAGGAGGCCTACAAACCTGACTCAGTTACACCAGCACTGTCAGGAGGAATAGGCCAAAATTCACCCAACTTATTGTGGGAAGCTTGTGGAAGGCTACCCGAAACGTTTGACCCAAGTTAAACAATTTCAAGGCAATGCTACCAAATACTAATTGAGTGTATGTAAACTTCTGACCCACTGGGAATGTGATGAAAGAAATAAAAGCTGAAATAAATCATTCTCTCTACTATTATTCTGACATTTCACATTCTTAAAATGAAGTGGTGATCTTAACTGACCTAAGACAGGACATTTTTATTAGTATTAAATGTCAGGAATTGTGAAAAACTGAAATGAAATGTATTTGGCTAAGGTGTATGTAAACATCAATACACATATGGTCATTCAGCAGTTACTCATGTATTTCATCATCCATTCCCATTAAAATGGATTTGAAAAATTCTGCTTTTCTCCACTATCATGCCACAGCATCTCCTGTTCTGAAGAGGAATGGGGGTCAGATAAACCACAGACAGGAGGCCATTTCCCAGGGCTCCCTGTTAGCCAGATCTTGTCCTCCATATGTTCTCGTTGGCCCTGCCATGTCTCCAACGTCAGCTTCCCCGTCAGCCTTCCCGTCCAGCCTGGGGAATCACTCCCCTTACGCTCCCCTTGACAGACTGAAATCATTAATAAGGTTCGTACTTCAGGAAATCTACCAGCCTCAGAGACAATCCTGCAGGAAAAATACATAACCCTTTTAAGGGTGTCTCACTAATGAATTCAATGCCACCCATCCATGACATTAATGCTGATATGACAGCGTGCACAGTAAAACGGTGAGGCCGGTCGGACACTTGTCAGGGGAAACCATGGCGATGACATCCGTTTTTTATATGGAGCTGCAGATTAGGAAGTGACATCGCAACCTGTTGTTTTGTGTCACCTGGGGGTGCACTAATGCACAACCATGCCTATTAAAATCCAGTAAAGCACGTCATACAGCAGCTATAGGTGATCTCTCTCTCTCTCTCTCTCTCTCTCTCTCTCTCTCTCTCTCTCTCTCTCTCTCTCTCTCTCTCTCTCTCTCTCTCTCTCTGTGTCTGTATAGAAAAATGAGTTCTGGCTGAGATGACGGACTAGAAGGGGTTGTTGAGGGAAATGGCAGCTCATATGTGACTGGCTCACCGCTTGGAGGGATGCTTTGTGTCAAATGATGCACACACAGACGCACATATACACACCACCAAGCCCGATGGCTCCTGGCTAGGAGGTCTAATGTTGTGAGAGCTGCCTTATCGCTTTCCTGGCACAACATGAAGTGACATGAAGATGACTCATCAGGATCCACAGTTGATAGTCAAGACAGAGACATACCATTAGGCTGTAGGAGGCATCTGCCTTGCTGCTGGTGGAGAACATTTCATGTTTCTTTCCTCGCCTTAAATCAATCCAATTCTTTACTAATCGATCCGATGTTTTCAGTTACAGCATCACAAAACTTGCTTCACCTGAGCACGTACTGTACCTGAACAAGTTTGATTTCACGTTCTCCTCCTCTTATTGAAATAACAAAGCTTTAGTTCCTGGTTTGGAAGCTTTTGCTGAAACAGCAGATATTTCCTGTCTTTGAAATGAATTGTGGCTGGGTCTCTCAGCATGACAATGATCCCAAACAACACCGCCCGGGCAACGAAGGAGTGGCTTCGTAAGAAGCATTTCAAGGTCCTGGAGTGGCCTAGCCAGTCTCCAGATCTCAACCCCATAGAAAATCTTTGGAGGGAGTTGAAAGTCCGTGTTGCCCAGCAACAGCCCCAAAACATCACTGCTCTAGATGAGATCTGCATGGAGGAATGGGCTAAAATAACAGCAACAGTGTGTGAAAACCTTGTGAAGACTTAAAGAAAACGTTTGACCTCTGTCATTGCCAACAAAGGGTATATAACAAAGTATTGAGATAAACTTTTGTTATTGACCAAATACTTATTTTCCACCATAATTTGCAAATAAATTCATTAAAAATCCTACAATGTGATTTTCTGGATTTTTTTTTCTCTCATTTTGTCTGTCATGGTTGAAGTGTACCTATGATGAAAATAGGCCTCTCTCATCTTTTTAAGTGGGAGAACTTGCACAATTGGTGGATGACTAAATACTTTTTTGCCCCACTGTATATCAACGAATTGGCGAGGGCACTAGAACAGACTGGAGCACCCCGCCTCACCCTCCTAGAATCTGAAGTCAAATGTCTACTGTTTTCTGATGATCTGGTGCTTCTGTCCCCAACCAAGGAGGGCCTACAGCAGCACCTACATCTTCTGCACAGATTCTGCCAGACCCGGGCCCTGACAGTAAATCTGAGTAAGACAAAAAATAATGGTGTTCCAAAAAAGGTCCAGTTGCCAGGACCACAAATACAAATTTCATCTAGACTCTGTTAACCTAGAGCACACAAAACATGATGCGTACCTCGGCCTAAACATCAACACCACAGGTAACTTCCACAAAGCTGTGAACAGTCTGAGGCAAGAAGGGCCTTCTACACCATCGAAAGGAACATAAAATTCGACATCCCAATTAGGATGTATGAGACACATATTTATCTCAGATTACACAGATCCACAAAGAATTTCAAAACAAATCCAATTTTGATAAACTCCCATATCTATTGGGTGAAATACGACAGTGTGCCGTTTTGTGACCTGTTGCCACAAGAAAAGGGCAACCAGTGAAAAACATAAATATGGGTTGTATTTACAATGGTGTTTGTTCATTTATTTTCCCTTTTGTACTTGAACTATTATCTACTCGTTATAACACTGTACATAGCCATAATATATTTGAGATGTCTCTATTCCTTTGAAACTTTTATGAGCCTAATGGTTACTGTTCATTTCTGATTGTTTATTCAACTTCTGTTTATTGTCTATTTAACTTGCTTTGACACTGTAAACATATGTTTCCCATACCAATAAAGCCATTTGAATTGAATTGAGAGGTAGAGAGAGGGATACAGAGAGAGAGAGACAGAAAGGGAGCAAGAGAGCGAAAACAGAGAGTGAGAGAGGAGACATACAGACAGGCACATAGTGGAGAGAAAGAGAGAGGCCGAGTAGAGAGAGAGAGAGTGTTGTGACGGAGTGGGCCCAGCTTGGCTGTGGCGTCTCCAAGCAGGTTTGAGATGATTAGGAGCCTCTGTCTCGCTGGGCCAGCTGACACACACAGAGGAGCTAAACAGTACTGTGTGCCAGATGGCCAGACGGCCAGACAGACAGGCTGCAGAAGTGTCATATGTTGTATGGGTGGAGAGGACTATTCTAGGCACCAGGCTTTATTGTTGGTAACACCTCTCACTCTATCACACTCATCACAACACAGTACATCAAACCCAGAAAAGCCCCAGCTACAGTGGTGGGTTAGTGATGATGTAACACTCCTCTGAGTGTAGGCTACTTTGCACTTGATTTGTGGAAGGTGTAGGACGTACTTTATGGAAGGTGTAGGACGTTGCCCATGTTGATATAACATGCATGATCATTTTTTTCACTGAACATTTCTGAGAGAGATGTATAGAGAGATAGCGAGTTGGAAGTACAGAGAGTCAGCATGAACAAAATAGTGTGGTTCTGAAATGTGCTCGTCATGCTCCACCGTAGATGGGACTTGTTTATGAAGTACAGTGACCTGCTTGTTAAGTCCCGAGAACCAACATCTCTCTCGCTCTCTCTCTCTCTCTCTCTCTCTCTCTCTCTCTCTCTCTCTCACTCTTTCTCTTTCTCTCGCTCTCTCACTCTCTCGTTCACTCTCTTTCTCTCTCTCTCTCTTTCTCTCTCTTTCTCAATTTCAATTCAATTTAAGGACTTTATTGGCATGGGAAACATATGTTAACATTGCCAAAGCAAGTGAACTAGATAATATACAAAAGTGAAATAAACAATAAAAATGAACAGTAAACATTACACTCACAAAAGTTCCAAAAGAATAAAGACATTACAAATGTCATATTATGCGCAAATAGTTAAAGTACAAAAGGGAAAATAAATAAACATAAATATGGGTTGTATTTACAATGGTGTTTGTTCTTCACTGGTTGACCTTTTCTTGCGGCAACAGTTCACAAATCTTGCTGCTGTGATGGCACACTGTGGTATTTCACCCAGTAGATATGGGAGTTTATCAAAAATGGATTAGTTTTCAAAATGTTGTGGATGTGTGTAATCTGAGGGAAATGTGTCTCTAATATCGTACATTGGGCAGGAGGTTAGGAAGTGCAGCTCAGTTTCCACCTCATTTTGTGGGCAGTTTGCACATAGCCTGTCTTCTCTTGAGAGCCAGGTCTGCCTACGGCAGCTATGCTCACGGAGTCTGTACATAGTCAAAGCTTTCCTTAAGTTTGGGTCAGTTACAGTGGTCAGGCATTCTGCCACTGTGTACTCTCTGTTTAGGGCCAAATAGCATTCTAGTTTGCTCAGTTTTTTTTGTTAATTCTTTCCAATGTCACTCTCTCCATTCACTCTCTCTCTCTCTCTCTCTCTGACTAGGCCATTCTCTCTGTCTCTTCCCACTGGGCCTATGCGTAATGAATGCAAATCATGTTTCACTCCCTTTCATCAGGCTCCTCTGCCTCCTAATGTTTACTGAGCGCTGCCAAACACCAACTCCATCCGACGCTATTTATACGTACGAGTGGCGGATCTAAACCAGTATATCCAGAACCTTCTCCATGTCCAGACAGTGACTTTGGACATAAGCTGAATCAGGGGCCCCTTGTCCATCAATGCCGATCCAATGTTCTGGGGATATAGGCCTAGTCTATCTTTGTTTACATGGACATAGACAGGTGGAAGCAAAATAAACTAGCTGCGAGTGTGTTCTCAGTTTGACCAACGGTGCTGCTGTTAATGATTAATCCGTCACCCCGAATACCGTTCGTCATCCAGTAAGTTATAAATAAAGCTTTAACGGGTTTGAAAAAAACAACAACAATTGAATCTATTTCGCCATGGCAACCGTCACAGTAGCAGCCAGGTCTGAGTGAGGGGACGTTATGAATTATAGTGCTGTCTTTGTCTCAGAGCAATATCTACATAAATGATTAAACTGTAAGCCCTGTGGGTCGGGTGGTAATCCGTTAGCGTGCACGCTCCAGTGCCGTTCTGGGTGTCATCATAATACCGCTGGAAAAAAAAGAAAAGGGCCCTGAAACACAGAATCATGCTGGTGGTGAAGATGGATTATGACGACAATGAAGATGACTGGTGAACGATAGGAAAGGAATGCTCATATGCACATAACAGATAAGTACAAGATGAATGCTTTAGAAAGGGAAACCCCCCAATCAAACTCCCCACCCATACAGTATCTAGAATAGAACCTGTTTTAGGGCAAGTCAATGGAAATGGAAAACCAGGTGACGACCTGGCCTGGCCATTGGTTTAACTATACAACAGATAAGTGCTGGTAATAATTGGAATGTCTAGCGTTCAGAGACCCACTCCTTTGTCATTGGGCCGTGTGGTTGGACTCATACATCCGTGACTCCATTAAATGATTTGAATCAGTGAAACTGAGACGAGGTGGAAGTGTCTCATAGAGCTAATGGAATCTTACGAGTGAGCCGTTGAGCCACTTTGGGCCGGGCCGGGCTGGACAAGAGAGGGCTGGAAGAATGGGTCAGAATGAAGGGGTTTTGATGTGGGTGTTAGTAAACTGTAGCCTCAATGTCAACATAACATTAACCATTTGCAGCTTTAAAAGAGTCTCTCAAACCTGTTTGCCCAATACCACTTCCAATGAAATGACAGTAAACACAATTGACTAACCCCAAAATAAAACACACAAGCATACACATAATGTCGTGTCAAGTGTCAAGTTACCTAGCTGAAAATTATGCATATGGGACACATTAAGCAATGTTCAAAGCCTCCATAAAAATGAAAAACAATCATTCTCCCGAGTGGCGCGGTGGTCTAAGACATAGCATTGCAGTGCTAGAGGTGTCACTACAGACCCTGGTTCAATTCCAGGCTGTATCACCATGATTGGGAGTCCCATAGGGGCGGTGTGCAATTTGCCCAGCGTTGTAAATAAAAATGTGTTCTTAACTGGCTTGCCTAGTTAAATAAAGAGAAATGCTTTTGCAGTACATCCAACACAGTACAGAGGTACGGTAGCTACTCAAGCTGTGAAGATCAACCCAAGCTCCCATGTACATTCCCACCATCTGAATGTGTGCAGACGCCTCACATTTAAGTGTCCAACTGGACTTCAGGATATGTCACATTTAAAGCCACCCATGACATCAAGCTTCATAGGTCACAGTGGGCTGTATATTTAGAGTCTGGATGTCCCATGAAGTGAGGATGGGGAGTGGGCTATCGATCTCAGAGAACCCCTAGGACCTTCAAAAACAAACTAACCGAGATTAAATCCCTGGTGAAATAACAGGACAATGACATAGGATGTGCCATGGTTTGGTGACATAGATCCTATCTCTGTGCCGTGGTTTGGTGACATAGATTATATCTCTGTGGCATGGTGTGGTGACATAGATCCTATCTCTGTGGCATGGTGTGGTGACATAGATCCTATCTCTGTGGCATGGTGTGGTGACATAGATCCTATCTCTGTGGCATGGTGTGGTGACATAGATCCTATCTCTGTGGCATGGTGTGGTGACATTGATCCTATCTCTGTGGAGTGATACATGCTGTATGACTTTGGTTTCTTCATTATAGTCCTACCTGTTTTGGTATGCAACTTTTATGGATTGCTTTAGATTGCATTTGGATTACTGATAGCGTGTTATGTGGGTTGTTAACTGGATTCGTTCTGACATTTGTGATTTGTCGTTTTTTATTATTATTTTAAATTTTTGCTGCACTGTTAGAGCAGGACTAATTGATGTGACTCCCAGACATTTGATTGCCCCCCTCTGGTTGGGACTGGTAACGACATCTGATTCCACTGTCATAAACAGAAACAGAAACATAAACAGAAGGGGGGTCGGCTAGTCAGCTAGTCCACTCGAGCAAAAAAAGGAACTCTTTGCTCCGAACATAAACTATTGCATCACTCCACATCTGTGGATAATGGAAACATGCCTGTCCTCCTCACCAGTGGAATCAGTGAAGTTTTGACACTACTTATACGGCCACCCGGCGATGATCCATCCTCCATTGTTATGTCCAACCTCTCAATGACATCCCAGGCATTCCACTGTATAAATAATACAATATCCCACCAAAGCTGACATTTGCATTTGTAACCCTACAGATGAGGCAAGAGACAGAGTCATGTTTTATAGTGAGCTGCACTCCTTTTCTTTCTGTGATCTGTGAACACTGGCCCTGTGTTGAACTGACACAGGCTTTTGTTAGACGACTAAATCAGAGATAAGAAGATGACCTTCCCGCTGCCTGTGAATAATGTGTGGCTGAGAATGTTATTAGAAGCCAGAGTGAAACAGAGACAAATTAACAGCCAGATGATTGTGCTTCATTCAAGGTCTCCTTTATTAATTAAATGTTCTAAAGGGGAATTAATCAAATATTAATATTCCGCTTTATTGTTTCTCAGGTCACCTTGCCCCAAAAGGGGGCAGAATTCATCTGATTTGGGGGAATAAAAAAGCACTTTAACACCATGGGCAACACAGAACGAAAATTAAAAACGGGAATGAAATCTTCTGCAGAGGAAATTGAAAGGAAACGGCAAATTGGATTATCATTCATTAAGAATCAAATGTCAAAGAGAAAGGTCAGATTCAAAGGAAGAATTAAACAGTGACAAGTATCCGCGTTCTCAAAATTAAGATCGGTTTCTTTGCAAATTTTGGTCATGCAAAATAAAGGATGAATTCCAAATGGGCGTGGCAGAGTAAAAGTAAGTCTTTATCCCTCTTTCCTTGACTTGAATGAGGAGGTAGAAGAAGGATTGAGAGTCGTCGTATTGGATCCCTACAGAAATACAAGCAGTTCAGCGTTAGTATATCACAACGGTACAGTTGTATGGGGTTTGGGGGCGGCAGGTAGCCTGGCGGTTAAGAGCGTTGAGCCAGTAACCAAAAAGTTGCTGGTTCAAGTCCCTGAGCTCACTAGGTGAGAAATCTGTTGATGTGCCCTTGAGCAAAGCACTTAAACCTAATTGCTCCTGTAAGTCATTCTGTATAAGAGCATCTGTTAGCCTAACCTACATTGTCTCAGTCTCATCATGATTGTCAGTCAGCTCATGTCAAGGGAATACAATAATTCATCTTTGAAGCAAATGTCTCCTAAATGTATAATAGGACAAGGTCCATTGGGGAATAGCCAAACTCTGTTCTTATCAGGATGTGTTTGGTTTATTATGGCTTCGTTCCACTCTGTCTCGCCACACTCGTCTAAATATACTTAACAAGGCTTAACTTTCCCTAAAATACTACATTTCACTCAGTACCAGATGAAGTTTTTTACTGTGTATTTGAGACAAGGCCAGTGGTTCTGAGCCAAAGAATGTCTGTGAAAGATTGCATCTTTTGGACCTTTGGCATCAGTGGTTCAGTGTTGTGGTCGCAGCAAACTATGGTACAGTCATCTGAGAAACCTCTCACATTTCCTTTCACACATAAGTACTAATTAAAGAACAGTAAAGATAAAAACCCTCACAAAAAACAACAACCCCACCACAAAGAAAAAAACGTTCAATAAAACAAACCCCTAACTATTTCGTTTTTGTACACTTCTGCTCTTGTAGTTAAACTACGAAGAGTGAAGCTTTTCAGCTGGCCTTTAATCAGTTCAGCAGACCTCACCTTCCTCTTTGTGATCTGAAGCAACCCCAGAACCCACAGATCCACATAAGAAGACAGACAGACAGCAGGACCCAGTCCAGAACTCTGACTACGACAGGCATGATCCAGCTCTCTATAGATCCACGTCTCCACTCTGCCTGTGCTCCCATCTGATCTGAGGCAGGCTGGCAGTACCTAAAGGCCCTCCACTCCCGCGCTGTCAGCCACAGCCGACATACCAATTACAGGGTTATTTTTAAAATGCGGCTTAACCATACAACCCCAGGAATAGGTCTTAAATAGCACAGTGTGGAATAAGCCCCGTCGTCTGTGCATGGCACTGCACTGCACAGACAGCATGTGCCACCTACAGGTTTCAACCCACAGTCGGCAGGCTAGAGACACCATACTGCAGCTGTGCTGCCGCCTCAAGACCTCTAAAACCTACAGAGTTGGTCACAACTGTATGTATATTATGAGTAGGGCTCAGAGTTTTCCCTGACCATGAGCTAACTAGGAACAACTTTGGTTAAGTTAAGGCTATATGGTCAGGAACAACTCTAGAACCTAATTATGGACTAGTCAGAGCTACTATGAGTCCCACAACTAAGCAATCAAAGCCAGTGAGCTCACTGAATAGATAAATAAGAAGTTAATCAGTATCAGAATGGGTGATTAATAACACACAGTTCTTAAATACATCTAAAACTAAAAGTATTGTATTTGGTAAAAAAAAAAAAAAAAGAATCTAAGACCCAAACCTCAACTGGAGTTATGCATTAAGTGTGTGACCATTGAGCAAGTTGAGGAAGCTAAACTCCTAGGTACAGTTGAAGTCGGAAGTTTACATACACTTAGGTTGGAGACATTAAAACTCATTTTTCAACCACTTCACAAATTTCTTGTTAACAAACTATAGTTTTGGCAAGTCGGTTAGGACATCTACTTTGTGCATGACACAAATCATTTTTCCAACAATTGTTTACAGACAGATTCTTTCACTTATAATTCACTGTATCACAATTCCACTGGGTCAGAAGTTTACACACACTAAGTTGACTGTGCCTTTAAACAGCTTGGAAAATTCCCGAAAAGAATGTCATGGCTTTAGAAGCTTCTGATAGGCTAATTGACATAATTTGAGTCAATTGGAGGTGTACCTGTGGATGTATTTCAAGGCCTACCTTCAGTGCCTCTTTGCTTGACATCATGGGAAAATCAAAAATCAGCCAAGACCTCAGAAAAAAATTGTAGACCTCCACAAGTCTGGTTCAACCAGCAATTTCAAAATGCCTGAAGGTATCATATTCATCTGTACAAACAATAGCACGCAAGTATAAACACCATGGGACCACGCAGCTGTCATTCCACTCAGGAAGGAGACGCTTTCTGTTTCCTAGATATGAATGTACTTTGGTGCGAAAAGTGCAAATCAATCACAGAACAACAGCAAAGGACCTTGTGAAGATGCTGGAGGAAACAGGTACAAAAGTATCTATATTCACAGTAAAACATGTGCTATATCGACATAACCTGAAAGGCTGCTCAGCAAGGAAGAAGCCATTGCTCCAAAACCACCATAAAAAAGCCAGACTACGGTTTGCAACTGCACATGGGGACAAAGATCGTACTTTTTGTAGAAATGTCCTCTGGTCTGATGAAACAAAAATAGAACTGTTTGGCCATAATGACCATTGTTATGTTTGAAGGAAGACAGGGGAGGCTTGCAAACCGAATAACACCATCCCAACCTTAAAGCACGGGGGTGGCAGCATTATGTTGTGGGGGTGCTTTGCTGCAGGAGGGACTGGTGCACTTCACAAAATAGATGGCATCGTGAGGGAGTAAAATTATGTGGATATATTGAAGCAACATCTCAAGACATTAGTCAGGAAGTTTAAAGCCTGGTCGCAAATTGGTCTTCCAAATGGACAATGACCCCAAGCATACTTCCAAAGTTATGGCAAAATGGCTTAAGGACAACAAAGTCAAGGTATTAGAGTGGCAATCACAAAGCCTTGACCTCAATCGTATAGAAAATGTGTGGGCAGAACTGAAAAAGCATGTGCGAGCAAAGAGGCCTACAAACCTGACTCAGTTACACCAGCTCTGTCAGGAGGATATGGCCAAAATTCACCCAACTTCTTGTGGGAAGCTTGTGGAAGGCTACCAGAAATGTTAGACCCAAGTTAAACAATTTAAAGGCAATGCTACCAAATACTAATTGAGTGTATGTGAACTTCTGACCCACTGGGAATGTGATGAAAGAAATAAAAGCTGAAATAAATAATTCTCTCTACTATTATTCTGACATTTCACATTCTTAAAATAAACTGGTGATCCTAACTGACCTAAAACAGGGAATGTTTTACTTGGATTAAATGTCAGGAATTGTGAAAAACTGAGTTTAAACGTAGTTGGCTAAGGTGTATGTAAACTTCTGACTTCAACTGTATATCATTGGATGGTCAATTATCATGGTCAAGTCATATTGAAAAATGTGTCGTAAAGATGGGGAGGTGTATGTCTGTTCTGAAAATATGTTCTGCGCTTTTGACACAAAAATCAACTGCACTAGTTGTTCAGGCTCTGGTCTTGTCCCAACTTGATTACTGTCCGGTAATATGGTCAAGTGCAGCAAAGAAAGACATAGCAAAGCTGCAGCTAGTTCAAAACAGAACAGCACGCCTCACCCTTAACTGCACAGAACTAGCATCAACAACATCCATGATGGTCCTTCCTGGTTGAGGGTTGATGAGAGATTAACTGCTTGTCTTTTTATTTTTATGAGAAGTATTACTGTAATGTAAATTCCAGATTGTCTGTATAATCCAATAACATTCAGCGCAGACAGCCATACATACCTCACAAGACATGCCACCAGGGGTCTCTTCACATTCCCCAAGTTCAAAACCAATTCCCGACAACACGCAGTATTATACAGAGGCATGATCCAATTATTCCAAGAAACAGGAAAATTACCTTTAAAAAATGGATTAAACAACGTCTGATGGCAAAATAGCGACTGTGAAATGACACACACACAGACGCACTCGAACACAATCCACACACGCGTTATTCTTCAGTTGTACACCGTTGCATTCTACATTTGTGTGACTGCTCTTGTCTATCAGTGTACCATGTGCTTGGTTCCTCGTCATGTTCTGTGTTTCGTGTGGACTCCAGGAAGAGTAGCTGCTGCTTCGTCAAAAGCTAACGGACATCTGAATAAGCCAATAAACACTGTCAGTGTATTGATCTAGTTTATGAATAACTAAAGCTGCTTTCAGGTGGTTGACACTGAGACATGGTCATCTACTTTCTTTACAGCATGACTAAGTTCCCTTTACAACTCTCAGGAGGACAGTAATGCCATGGCCGGGGGCTAAGAAACATCAGTTGTGTATTTAGGCTCCACTCCATAGACAGGAGGATGGACTAGAGATCAATACAGATCTCTCTGTGCAGCTAATGGGGAGACTTCACTCATTTCTTTCACTTTTGCTGTGCTCTTCATACCATCTGCTGGTAGCTTATAGATTCACTAAGGATGTTGTAATAATATTTGTATTATAGTTTTGATTAAACCGATCGAATCTGCGGTGGATCTTTGGCATTACGAACACATCACAGCCAGATTTGGGAAGAATATGGTTGGACATCATGACGATGTTAAAACCAACTAAGAGCATAACTAGGTCAGATGGACCATTCGTTACTCCACGGTAGACATTTGGCAGTGGGATAGTTTGCCCAAAAATGACCAACTTTGCTTCCAAGTGTCTTACAGTAGATGTTCCTCTGAGAGCAGCCAGCTGTAATGTGATGGAAAACCAGGTGGTGAGTAATTCGCCCTTGACTTCAGTGAAAAAAGAAGACGTAAGCACTTTTACCAGAGTCAACAAACTTTGGGTAAACCCTTTGCCAAAGGCTGAATCATATTCTCTGGCTTTGAAACAATACTCCTAACCCCTAGACCGTGGTATCCACTGCTCTTTGTAACAATACTCCTAACCCCTAGACCGTGGTATCCACTGCTCTTGGTAACAATACTCCTAACCCCTAGACCGTGGTATCCACTGCTCTTGGTAACAATACTCCTAACCCCTAGACCGTGGTATCCACTGCTCTTTGTAACAATACTTCTAACCCCTAGACCGTGGTATCCACTGCTCTTTGTAACAATACTCCTAACCCCTAGACCGTGGTATCCACTGCTCTTGGTAACAATACTCCTAACCCCTAGACCGTGGTATCCACTGCTCTTGGTAACAATACTCCTAACCCCTAGACCGTGGTATCCACTGCTCTTGGTAACAATACTCCTAACCCCTAGACCGTGGTATCCAGTGCTCTTTGTAACAATACTCCTAACCCCTAGACCGTGGTATCCACTGCTCTTGGTAACAATACTCCTAACCCCTAGACCGTGGTATCCACTGCTCTTTGTAACAATACTCCTAACCCCTAGACCGTGGTATCCACTGCTCTTTGTAACAATACTCCTAACCCCTAGACCGTGGTATCCACTGCTCTTTGTATCAATACTCCTAACCCCTAGACCGTGGTATCCACTGCTCTTTGTAACAATACTCCTAACCCCTAGACCGTAGTATCCACTGCTCTTTGTAACAATACTCCTAACCCCTAGACCGTGGTATCCACTGCTCTTTGTAACAATACTCCTAACCCCTAGACCGTGGTATCCACTGCTCTTTGTAACAATACTCCTAACCCCTAGACCGTGGTATCCACTGCTCTTTGTAACAATACTCCTAACCCCTAGACCGTGGTATCCACTGCTCTTTGTAACAATACTCCTAACCCCTAGACCGTGGTATCCACTGCTCTTTGTAACAATACTCCTAACCCCTAGACCGTGGTATCCACTGCTCTTTGTATCAATACTCCTAACCCCTAGACCGTGGTATCCACTGCTCTTTGTAACAATACTCCTAACCCCTAGACCGTGGTATCCACTGCTCTTTGTAACAATACTCCTAACCCCTAGACCGTGGTATCCACTGCTCTTTGTAACAATACTCCTAACCCCTAGACCGTGGTATCCACTGCTCTTTGTATCAATACTCCTAACCCCTAGACCGTGGTATCCACTGCTCTTTGTAACAATACTCCTAACCCCTAGACCGTGGTATCCACTGCTCTTTGTAACAATACTCCTAACCCCTAGACCGTGGTATCCACTGCTCTTTGTAACAATACTCCTAACCCCTAGACCGTGGTATCCACTGCTCTTTGTAACAATACTCCTAACCCCTAGACCGTGGTATCCACTGCTCTTTGTAACAATACTCCTAACCCCTAGACCGTGGTATCCACTGCTCTTTGTAACAATACTCCTAACCCCTAGACCGTGGTATCCACTGCTCTTTGTAACAATACTCCTAACCCCTAGACCGTGGTATCCACTGCTCTTTGTAACAATACTCCTAACCCCTAGACCGTGGTATCCACTGCTCTTTGTAACAATACTCCTAACCCCTAGACCGTGGTATCCACTGCTCTTGGTAACAATACTCCTAACCCCTAGACCGTGGTATCCACTGCTCTTGGTAACAATACTCCTAACCCCTAGACCGTGGTATCCACTGCTCTTTGTAACAATACTCCTAACCCCTAGACCGTGGTATCCACTGCTCTTGGTAACAATACTCCTAACCCCTAGACCGTGGTATCCACTGCTCTTTGTAACAATACTCCTAACCCCTAGACCGTGGTATCCAGTGCTCTTTGTAACAATACTCCTAACCCCTAGACCGTGGTATCCACTGCTCTTTGTAACAATACTCCTAACCCCTAGACCGTGGTATCCACTGCTCTTTGTAACAATACTCCTAACCCCTAGACCGTGGTATCCACTGCTCTTTGAATCATACTTTCTATCCCTTGTCATCTTGTTCTATCTTGACATTTAAACCATCTTAGTAAATAGTGCATTTTCTAACTGTGTAAAAACCAAATGCAATAAAAAGAGGGGCCAAAATACTGAAACCAGGTGCTGCACCAGGGGTTTTCCATTTGTCAGTGATCACACGGACGTCTTTCAGAGGATCCCACATAGCCACCCTGAAACTAGAATAGACGTATTTATGGAATTAAGTGAGAGACGCAACAAGAACACAAAAAACAAGCAGCAGAGCTGATGTTTTTTAAAAAGTGTGATGCCATTGGTCACCAGACCCCACTCTATCTACACTGATACTCTGCTTCCCGTCTCTCAGAAACTAGGAGACAGATAGATGCATTACAACTGTGACAAAATCTCCAATGAACCTACTTCACTAAACTTACTTTTTTAACTTTCCACTAAAGTTTTATTCAGTTTCTCACGGTAAATGTAGCACATAATTGCCCATCAGTTGGTTCCCTCCCAAACAGTCCATGGACAGAGTGCTTTGGGCCACAGTAAGTTAGGGCACTGTTTGGCTTAAACATTCAATTCACATAAAGCTGTACTGCATAATAAGAAAAGAAGTGTACTTACAGTGTTGGCTGCTCCTGGGGGCTTCTCAAACATCCTCTTCAAGTTACTCAGAGGGATGTCAAACCTCTCAATGGTCTTGGCAGCCTGGAGGTCCTCCCGGAGTACTTGGTCGTCCGTGCCGTCTGCCTGAGGGACAGAGAGATACGGCGAGGAGGAAACAGAGCCCGAGGTCGCTAATGACTCGCCACTCACCACCTCCAACTCCTCTCCATTTCCTGATTGAATTTCCATTGTTGTGGAAACCGTATCCCCCTGTTCTTTCTTCTGGGCAGGAGCGTACAGGGGAAGTCTATTGTATGACTGGGAGGTAAAAGGGGGAGAAAGGAAGAGAGATTTGTGAGTATTGTGAGTGAGAGAATGAGAGAAAGAGGAGTAGATGGGGTAGATGCCTTTCTCTGCTCTGTTCTGACCCTGTGGCTAGCTCTAGACACACCAGGCTGATAGACGACACAGAGAGGCTGGCCTTCAGAGGAGGAGAGAGGGAGAGGAGAGAGGGAGAGGAGAGAGGAAAATGTTTTCCCAGTGACACACTGTTTTGGGTCTTGGATGCAGCTCATAGTAACGTCAGCTACATAGCTATGAGAAATAAATATTCACTTTAGAGAGAGAGACAGAGGGAGACAAAGGGACAGAGAGAGAGAGAGAGAGAGAGAGAGAGAGAGAGAGAGAGAGAGAGAGAGAGAGAGAGAGAGAGAGAGAGAGAGAGAGAGAGAGAGAGAGAGAGAGAGAGAGAGAGACAAAGGGACAGAGAGCGAGAGAGAGAGAGAGAGAGAGAAAGAGAGAGAGAGAGAGAGAGAGAGAGAGCGAAAGAGACAGACAGACAGACAGACAGACAGACTGACCAAGATAGGGCCTACTTTATAAATGTAATATTACACTAATAGAGGTATCATACCCTACCTTTCAGCTTAATCCTGAAGCAAGGAACTCCAGAACCCAGTTTAGACTGAACAGACCCCTTTCTCCCTCCCTCTGTCAGTACCACCCAGGTCAGGCTGACAGGAAACAGTTGAGACCCAGGGTTGACCCCAGCCCTAGCCTTGTCTGGCTCCAATCCTATTTTTCCTGAACAAATCATGGAAGCTCTGTCACAATTAACCTCCCACCCCAGTCGCCAGTGTGATAGTTGTTTTATTGCCCTTCCTTTCCTTGGGAGGGTTTTACTTCACTGGGCACGGCTAATGATTGTTTGACGGTTTAAACACATTTTTTCCTCTACTTACACAATTGGAGCACAACTTTTCTACTGTTTTTCTTTGTCCCCCTGTGACAATAATGGTGTCTCTCACAGCTTTGGGTTGAATGTTTTTTGTGTCAAGGCAAGGGCCATTCAGTGTGGGGACTTTGTGCTATGTGAGCATATGCTAACTGTACTGCAAGGTTTTGCTGGGTTTTCTTAATGAATTTAAGCAATGAATCGTCAACCATGTGAAATGAATTGAATTACTTATGCATAGGTTGTGAAATCCGTCAAGGCAACTCTGTGGTCCTCTCAAGTGTGTCAAAGGGACTTTTTTAAGCAATAGCATTTCAAAGAGTACCTTGGCAACCATCTCAGAGGCAGTAGTTGAATATATTTTAAAATACACTTAGAAGCTATTGGAAAAATAGCCAAATACACTCCCATGCGTTTTAAAATAGTATTTAAAATACGTATTTGAAAATACTTTCAAATAGTAGGCTATTTAAAGCATATTATTTGAAAATGCCTTAAATTACGTCCGATAGAAGTAGTTGATTCGGGCCACATTATTAGAAAATAGTAAAATCCCCAAAAGTCGTTTGACTCAGGGAAGAAAGAGAAGGATACGGCGGGATATGAGAAAGGGACACAGCGGGATATGAGAAAGGGACACAGCGGGATATGAGAAAGGGACACAGCGGGATATGAGAAAGGGACACAGCGGGATATGAGAAAGGGACACAGCGGGGTATGAGAAAGGGACACAGGGGATATGAGAAAGGGACACAGGGGATATGAGAAAGGGACACAGGGTATATGAGAAAGGGATACGGCGGGATATGAGAAAGGGATACAGGGGATATGAGAAAGGGACACAGGGGATATGAGAAAGGGACACATGGGATATGAGAAAGGGACACAGGGGATATGAGAAAGGGACACAGGGGATATGAGAAAGGGACAGCGGGATATGAGAAAGGGACACAGGGGATATGAGAAAGGGACACATGGGATATGAGAAAGGGACACAGGGGATATGAGAAAGGGACACAGGGGATATGAGAAGGGGAACACAGGGAATATGAGAAAGGGACACAGCGGGATATGAGGAAGGGACACAGCGGGATATGAGAAAGGGACACAGGGTATATGAGAAAGGAACACAGGAGATATGAGAAAGGGACACAGGGGATATGAGAAAGGGACACGGCGGGATATGAGAAAGGGACACAGGGGATATGAGAAAGGGACACGGCGGGATATGAAAAAGGGACACGGCGGGATATGAGAAAGGGACACAGGGAATATGAGAAAGGGACACAGCGGGATATGAGAAAGGGACACAGCGGGATATGAGAAAGGGACACAGGGTATGTGAGAAAGGGACACAGGGTATGTGAGAAAGGGACACAGGGGATATGAGAAAGGGACACAGGGGATATGAGAAGGGGACACGGTGGGATATGAGAAAGGGATACGGCTGGATATGAGAAAGGGACACAGCTGGATATGAGAAAGGGACACAGCGGGATATGAGAAAGGGACACAGCGGGGTATGAGAAAAGGGATACGGCTGGATATGAGAAAGGGATACAGCGGGATATGAGAAAGGGACACAGGGTATATGAGAAAGGGATACGGCGGGATATGAGAAAGGGATAGCGGGATATGAGAAAGGGACACAGGGGATATGAGAAAGGGACACATGGGATATGAGAAAGGGACACAGGGGATATGAGAAAGGGACACAGGGGATATGAGAAAGGGACAGCGGGATATGAGAAAGGGACACAGGGGATATGAGAAAGGGACACATGGGATATGAGAAAGGGACACAGGGGATATGAGAAAGGGACACAGGGGATATGAGAAGGGGACACAGCGGGATATGAGAAAGGGACACAGGGTATATGAGAAAGGAACACAGGAGATATGAGAAAGGGACACAGGGGATATGAGAAAGGGACACGGCGGGATATGAGAAAGGGACACAGGGGATATGAGAAAGGGACACGGCGGGATATGAAAAAGGGACACGGCGGGATATGAGAAAGGGACACAGGGAATATGAGAAAGGGACACAGCGGGATATGAGAAAGGGACACAGGGTATGTGAGAAAGGGGCACAGGGTATGTGAGAAAGGGACACAGGGGATATGAGAAAGGGACACAGGGGATATGAGAAGGGGACACGGTGGGATATGAGAAAGGGATACGGCTGGATATGAGAAAGGGACACAGCTGGATATGAGAAAGGGACACAGCGGGATATGAGAAAGGGACACAGCGGGGTATGAGAAAAGGGATACGGCTGGATATGAGAAAGGGATACAGCGGGATATGAGAAAGGGACACAGGGGATATGAGAAAGGGACACAGGGGATATGAGAAATGGACACAGGGGATATGAGAAAGGGACACAGGGGATATGAGAAGGGGACACAGGGAATATGAGAAAGGGACACAGCGGGATATGAGAAAGGGACACAGGGGATATGAGAAAGGAACACAGGGGATATGAGAAAGGGACACAGGGGATATGAGAAAGGGACACAGGGGATATGAGAAAGGGACACAGGGGATATCTCTCTCTCTCTCCAAGATCGCATAGCAGTTCAGACGTCTTTTGTCCTCGTCTTGTCGTGTCCTGTATATATATATATTTACAACTTTTTTCACATACATTTTATTTTTATTTTCCATCAACTCATCTTCTAAACACTCTCCTGCAACCAGCCTCACCAATTTATATTTATAAAAAATTATTATTTACCTCAGATCTGTAATCCTCCAAGAAGCTAGCCAGAAACTCCAAGAAGCTAGCCAGAAACTAGCCAGAAGCTAGCCAGGAGCTAGCCCAGAAGCTAATCCAGAAGCTAATCAGAAGCTAGTTAGCTTCTTTACTGGCAAATCGTTAGTATTCAGCTAACCACGGTTTGTGGTCATCAGCTATCCTTTAGCTCGAAAATCTATCGCCAGTTTTGTACGGCGCAGCGCGGCTCGGAACGGAACATACCGGACCAATTTTTCTCTCCATGTCCCTGGATTTCAACTGCTCTCTGGACATTCATACCCGGATCTCACAGCTAGCTAGCTGCTATCCGTGTGACAGTCGGCTTTCGTCGATTCCGGAGCAAACATCGATTGTTCCGGTGCTAGCCAGCTCCGTCAATCACTCCTGAGTTCCATCATTCACTCCTGGGCTGCAGTCACCTATCCGGACCCGTTTCACTGCCTACGCGGAGCCCCACCGGGCCTTCACAACTGGACTGCCGACGTTATCTACCTGAAGGAGATCCGGCTGGCTCCTCTGTCGCGACGTTACCTGAACGCCCATCTGCGGCCCGCTAACCGTTAGCTGTCTTACCGGCTGCTATCTGAATAGACAATCGGACAATTTATTTATTTTTATTATTATTATTATGTTTTCTTCTCGGGCCTCTATAACTATATCTATTGTTCTTATTTTTGTTGTTGTTGTGTGATTTGGATTAATCCCCTCTACCTCACGGAACCCCACTAATCTACTGACCGAACGCAAGAGGTGGCTAACAACAGACTCCATCCTATGCTAGCTTGCTACCGGTTGGCTTGGCTAGCTGTCTAAATCGCCGTGACCCTCAACCAACCTCTCCACTCACTGGACCCTTTTGATCACTCGACTAAGCATGCCTCTCCTTAATGTCAATATGTCTTGTCCATTGCTGTTCTGGTTAGTGTTTATTGGCTTATTTCACTGTAGAGCCTCTAGTCCTGCTCACTATACCTTATCCAACCTATTAGTTCCACCACCCACACATGCAATGACATCTCCTGGTTTCAATGATGTTTCTAGAGACAATATCTCTCTCTTCATCACTCAATACCTAGGTTTACCTCCACTGTATTCACATCCTACCTTACCTTTGTCTGTACATTATACCTTGATGCTATTTTATCGCCCCCAGAAACCTCCTTTTACTCTCTGTTCCAGACGTTCTAGACGACCAATTCTTATTGCTTTTAGTCGCACCCTTATTCTACTCCTCCTATGTTCCTCTGGCGATGTAGAGGTGAATCCAGGCCCTGCAGTGCCTAGCTCCACTCCTATTCCCCAGGCGCTCTCTTTTGACGACTTCTGTAACCGTAATAGCCTTGGTTTCATGCATGTTAACATTAGAAGCCTCCTCCCTAAGTTTGTTCTATTCACTGCTTTAGCACACTCTGCCAACCCGGATGTTCTAGCTGTGTCTGAATCCTGGCTTAGGAAGACCACCAAAAATTCAGACATTTTAATTCCAAACTACAACATTTTCAGACAAGATAGAACTGCCAAAGGGGGCGGTGTTGCAATCTACTGCAAAGATAGCCTGCAGAGTTCTGTCCTACTATCCAGGTCTGTACCCAAACAATTTGAACTTCTACTTTTAAAAATCCACCTCTCTAAAAACAAGTCTCTCACCGTTGCCGCCTGCTATAGACCACCCTCTGCCCCCAGCTGTGCTCTGGACACCATATGTGAACTGATTGCCCCCCATCTATCTTCAGAGCTCGTGCTGCTAGGCGACCTAAACTGGAACATGCTTAACACCCCAGTCATCCTACAATCTAAACTTGATGCCCTCAATCTCACACAAATTATCAATGAACCTACCAGGTACCTCCCCAAAGCCTTAAACATGGGCACCCTCATAGATATCATCCTAACCAACTTCCCCTCTAAATACACCTCTGCTGTCTTCAACCAAGATCTCAGCGATCACTGCCTCATTGCCTGCATCCGTAATGGGTCAGCGGTCAAACGACCTCCTCTCATCACTGTAAAACGCTCCCTGAAACACTTCAGCGAGCAGGCCTTTCTAATCGACCTGGCCGGGGTATCCTGGAAGGATATTGACCTCATCCCGTCAGTAGAGGATGCCTGGATATTTTTTTTAAATGCCTTCCTAACCATCTTAAATAAACATGCCCCATTCAAGAAATTTAGAACCAGGAACAGATATAGCCCTTGGTTCTCCCCAGACCTGACTGCCCTTAACACAAAAACATCCTATGGCGTTCTGCATTAGCATCGAACAGCCCCCGTGATATGCAGCTGTTCAGGGAAGCTAGAAACCATTATACACAGGCAGTTAGAAAAGCCAAGGCTAGCTTTTTCAAGCAGAAATTTGCTTCTTGCAACACTAACTCAAAAAAGTTCTGGGACACTGTAAAGTCCATGGAGAATAAGAACACCTCCTCCCAGCTGCCCACTGTACTGAAGATAGGAAACACTGTCACCACTGATAAATCCACCATAATTGAAAATTTCAATAAGCATTTTTCTACTGCTGGCCATGCTTTCCACCTGGCTACTCCTACCCCTGTCAACAGCACTGCACCCCCAACAGCAACTCGCCCAAGCCTTCCCCATTTCTCCTTCTCCCAAATCCATTCAGCTGATGTTCTGAAAGAGCTGCAAAATCTGGACCCCTACAAATCAGCCGGGCTAGACAATCTGGACCCTTTCTTTCTAAAATTATCTGCCGAAATTGTTGCCACCCCTATTACTAGCCTGTTCAACCTCTCTTTCGTGTCGTCTGAGATTCCCAAAGATTGGAAAGCAGCTGCGGTCATCCCCCTCTTCAAAGGGGGGGACACTCTTGACCCAAACTGCTACAGACCTATATCTATCCTACCATGCCTTTCTAAGGTCTTCGAAAGCCACGTCAACAAACAGATTACCGACCATTTTGAATCTCACCATACCTTCTCTGCTATGCAATCTGGTTTCAGAGCTGGTCATGGGTGCACCTCAGCCACGCTCAAGGTCCTAAACGATATCTTAACCGCCATCGATAAGAAACATTACTGTGCAGCCGTATTCATTGATCTGGCCAAGGCTTTCGACTCTGTCAATCACCACATCCTCATCGGCAGACTCAACAGCCTTGGTTTCTCAAATGATTGCCTCGCCTGGTTCACCAACTACTTCTCTGATAGAGTTCAGTGTGTCAAATCGGAGGGTCTGTTGTCCGGACCTCTGGCAGTCTCTATGGGGGTGCCACAGGGTTCAATTCTTGGACCGACTCTCTTCTCTGTATACATCAATGAGGTCGCTCTTGCTGCTGGTGAGTCTCTGATCCACCTCTACGCAGACGACACCATTCTGTATACTTCCGGCCCTTCTTTGGACACTGTGTTAACAACCCTCCAGGCAAGCTTCAATGCCATACAACTCTCCTTCCGTGGCCTCCAATTGCTCTTAAATACAAGTAAAACTAAATGCAAGCTCTTCAACCGATCGATACCTGCACCTACCCGCCTGTCCAACATCACTACTCTGGACGGCTCTGACTTAGAATACGTGGACAACTACAAATACTTAGGTGTCTGGTTAGACTGTAAACTCTCCTTCCAGACCCATATCAAACATCTCCAATCCAAAGTTAAATCTAGAATTGGCTTCCTATTTCGCAACAAAGCATCCTTCACTCATGCTGCCAAACATACCCTTGTAAAACTGACCATCCTACCAATCCTCGACTTTGGCGATGTAATTTACAAAATAGCCTCCAATACCCTACTCAACAAATTGGATGCAGTCTATCACAGTGCAATCCGTTTTGTCACCAAAGCCCCATATACTACCCACCATTGCGACCTGTACGCTCTCGTTGGCTGGCCCTCGCTTCATACTCGTCGCCAAACCCACTGGCTCCATGTCATCTACAAGACCCTGCTAGGTAAAGTCCCCCCTTATCTCAGCTCGCTGGTCACCATAGCATCTCCCACCTGTAGCACACGCTCCAGCAGGTATATCTCTCTAGTCACCCCCAAAACCAATTCTTTCTTTGGCCGCCTCTCTTTCCAGTTCTCTGCTGCCAATGACTGGAACGAACTACAAAAATCTCTGAAACTGGAAACACTTATCTCCCTCACTAGCTTTAAGCACCAACTGTCAGAGCAGCTCACTGATTACTGCACCTGTACATAGCCCACCTATAATTTAGCCCTATCAACTACCTCTTTCCCAACTGTATTTAATTTATTTATTTATTTTGCTCCTTTGCACCCCATTATTTTTATATCTACTTTGCACATTCTTCCATTGCAAAACTACCATTCCAGTGTTTTACTTGCTATATTGTATTTACCTTGCCACCAAGGCCTTTTTTGCCTTTACCTCCCTTCTCACCTCATTTGCTCACATTGTATATAGACTTATTTATACTTTATTATTGACTGTATGTTTGTTTTACTCCATGTGTAACTCTGTGTTGTTGTATCTGTCGAACTGCTTTGCTTTATCTTGGCCAGGTCGCAATTGTAAATGAGAACTTGTTCTCAACTTGCCTACCTGGTTAAATAAAGGTAAATAAATAAATAAATATGAGAAAGGGACACAGCGGGGTATGAGAAAGGGATACGGCTGGATATGAGAAAGGGATACAGCGGGATATGAGAAAGGGACACAGGGGATATGAGAAAGGGACACAGGGGATATGAGAAAGGGACACAGGGGATATGAGAAAGGGACACAGGGGATATGAGAAGGGGACACAGGGGATATGAGAAAGGGACACAGGGGGATATGAGAAAGGGACACAGGGTATATGAGAAAGGAACACAGGGGATATGAGAAAGGGACACAGGGGATATGAGAAGGGGACACGGTGGGATATGAGAAAGGGATACGGCTGGATATGAGAAAGGGACACAGCTGGATATGAGAAAGGGACACAGCGGGATATGAGAAAGGGACACAGCGGGGTATGAGAAAAGGGATACGGCTGGATATGAGAAAGGGATACAGCGGGATATGAGAAAGGGACACAGGGGATATGAGAAAGGGACACAGGGGATACGAGAAATGGACACAGGGGATATGAGAAAGGGACACAGGGGATATGAGAAGGGGACACAGGGAATATGAGAAAGGGACACAGCGGGATATGAGAAAGGGACACAGGGGATATGAGAAAGGAACACAGGGGATATGAGAAAGGGACACAGGGGATATGAGAAAGGGACACGGCGGGATATGAAAAAGGGACACGGCGGGATATGAGAAAGGGACACAGGGGATATGAGAAAGGGACACAGCGGGATATGAGAAAGGGATACGGCGGGATATGAGAAAGGGATACGGAGGGATATGAGAAAGGGACAGCGGGATATGAGAAAGGGATACAGGGGATATGAGAAAGGGACACAGGAGATATGAGAAAGGGACACAACGGGATATGAGGAAGGGACACAGGAGATATGAGGAAGGGACATAGCGGGATATGAGAAAGGGATACAGTGGGATATGAGGAAGGGACACAGGAGAAATGAGGAAGGGACACAAGGGATATGAGGAAGGGACACAGGAGATATGAGGAAGGGACACAGGGGGATATGAGAAAGGGACACAGCGGGATATGAGAAAGGGACACAGCGGGATATGAGAAAGGGACACAGGGGATATGAGAAAGGGATACAGTGGGATATGAGAAGGGGACACAGCGGGATATGAGAAAAGGACACAGTGGGATATGAGAAAGGGACACAGCGGGATATGAGAAAGGGACACAGTGGCATATGAGAAAGGGATACAGCGGGATATGAGAAAGGGACACAGATTGAGCCATCAGATCATCTTAATGAGTGCGAGGCCATGTGGCAGATGCATCTGATAGTACTGTGGGGATATAGTATCCAGGTTCATTTGAACCTGTGGCAAATACATTATTTAGTGGAGGCCAAAGGTATGTGTGTCACTTTCAAATGGATCCTGTATCCGCCTGGCACACTCATCTTACAGGAGTTGCAACACTCACGTGCATGCATACGCATGCACACAGACACATGCACATGAACTCAGCAAAAAAAGAAACGTCCCCTCACTGTCAACTGCGTATATTTTCAGCAAACTTAACATGTGTAAGTATTTGTATGAACATGACAAGATTCAACAACTGAGACATAAACTGAACAAGTTTCACAGACATGTGACTAACAGAAATGGAATAATGTGTCCCTGAACAAAGGGGGGGGTCAAAATCAAAAGTAACAGTGAGTATCTGGTGTGGCCACCAGCTGCATTAAGTACTACAGTGCATCTCCTCCTCATGGACTGCACCAGATTTGCCCGTTCTTGCTGTGTGGTGTTGCTGTGACCCCACTCTTCTACCAAGGCACCTGCAAGTTCCCAGACATTTTGGGGGGGAAAGGTCCTAGCCCTCACCTTCCGATCCAACAGGTTCCAGACGTGCTCAATGGGATTGAGATCTGGGCTCTTCGCTAGCCATGGCAGAACACTAAAAATCCTGTCTTGCAGGAAATCCCGCACAGAACTAGCAGTATGGCTGGTGGCATTGTCATGCTGGAGGGTCATGTCAGGATGAGCCTGCAGGAAGGGTACCACATGAGGGAGGAGGATGTCTTCCCTGTAATGCATAGCGTTGCGATTGCCTGCAATGACAACAAGCTCAGTCCGATGATGCTGTGACACACCGCCCCAGACCATGACGTACCCTCCACATCCAAAACGATCCCGCTCCAGAGTACAGCCCTCGGTGTTACGCTCATTCCTTTGACGATAAACGCGAATCCGACCATCACCCCTGGTGAGACAAAACTGCGACTCCTCAGTGAAGAGCACTTTTTGCCAGTCCTGTCTGGTCCAGCGATGGTGTGTTTGTGCTCATAGGCAATGTTGTTTCCTGTGGTCTGGTGAGGACCTGCCAAACAACAGGCCTACAAGCCCTCAGTCCAGCCTCTCTCATCCTATTGAGGACAGTCTGAGCACTGATGGAGGGATTGTGCGTTCCTGGTGTAACTCTGGCAGTTGTTGTTGCCATCCTGTACCTGTCCCGCAGGTGTGATGTTGGGATGTACCGATCCTATGCAGGTGTTGTTACACGTGGTCTGTCACTGCGAGGACGATCAGCTGTCCCTCATGTCTCCCTGTAGCGCTGTCTTAGGCGTCTCACAGTACGGACATTGCAATTTATTGCCCTGGCCACATCTGCAGTTCTCATGCCTAAGGCACGTTCACGCAGATGGGCAGGGACCCTGGGCATCTTTATTTTGGTGTTTTTCAGAGTCAGTAGGTATGCCTCTTTAGTGTCCTAGGTTTTCATAACTGTGACCTTAATTGCCTACCGTCTGTAAACTGTTAGTGTCTTAACGTCCGTTCCACAGGTGCATGTTCATTCATTGTTTATGGTTCATTGAACAAGCATGGGAAACAGTGTTTAAACCCTTTACAAAGAAGAACTGTGAAGTTATTTGGATTTTTAGGAATTATCTTTGAAAGACAGGACCCTGAAAAAGGGACATTTCTTTTTTTGATGAGGTTTACACACACACACACACACACACTGCCCTCTGCCTCCGAAAGCGGATCAGAAGTAAGAAATGGGCCTCATATTGTGTAGCCCTAAAGTCCTCTTCATTCCCATGGAAAAGACATAACTCAACAGTTACATACCAGCCATGTCATGACAAGTAGGAATATCATTTGTTATCATGGAATGCAAAAAGTAGGATGGGGGTGTATTTCTCTACAGAGAAGTTCTCCATGAAAAAAACGTCAAAATAAAAGCTCTTATTTCTAAACGTTCATTAGATTAACGTGGGCTTTTTTTCAGCAGACGGGGAATTGCTGCATGCAGTACTAGACATGTGGGTAGGTACAATCTATTCCTGGCTTTCTAGTCACTCAGTATCAGATCTCTGTCTCGCATACTCCAGTTACTGAGGTTTACTTCAGAGCTTGGTTTTCACACGTCACCGATACGGCAGGTGAGAAGGGACACTCTACCTAGTGAATAGTGACACTAATACTGCAGCCTATGTTTACACAACGTTTCATGGGGTGTTCGTGTAGCTCAACAGCTACAACAGAGATGCACACGGCACTCAATGCCTTGGACGTTATGGGACTTTATCAAACATTTCCTTTTATATGATTTAGTTGTGCTTCTTTCACGACAGGTGTTAAACAGTGTATTGACCTTCCTTATTTTATTGACTATACATCTTTAACCAAACGTCCATTTGATTTAACTTCTAACAATGCTTGACCAAAAGAACAATGCATTAACTGTTATTGAAGATTTTTTCCCCAAACGTTACACTGCTTCCCCCGTTCAATCATTCGTCATGTTGTCTTGACAGCCGGGGGGAATAGTTTAATGACTGACTTCCCGGAAACCAGACTGAAGAGACAGATTGCAACATAGACAGTTGAAAGTTCACCATTTTAGTGAGGGAAAGCTTAATCTTGAAGTTTTGGAGGGGGATGACTAGGCTACAAGCAAAGAGCTATTTAACTTATCCTAAGCTTTAGGCCAAAGTTAGCTTGTTTGTCTTGGTACTCTGCCCAGACCAGACCGTTCTTTAAACACAAACTCAGATGGTATCTGGACATTTCTCAGCCACCTCTCTCTCTCTCTCTATTGCTGCTGCTGCTGGAAAAAGTGACTCTGTCTCATTTAGCTCTCATTACAATGCAGCTAGAGTCAACAGGGGATAAGGGTCCCATAGAACCTATGTTTCCCAGGTACTAAAGTAAGACTTTCTGTTACAAAGACAGATGGAAGACGATGAATGTGCAAGACAATCAACATGAGTTACCTTAGTGTATGTAGACTGCAACGAGCCCTACAGTGCCTGTCATTAATCCAGATGCAGGATCTTAATTTGAGCCAGTTTGTTACAGCAGGAAAGGACATTTGAATTATTATGTGGATTACAATTGATGGATATTTTTGAAGGGGTTGATACATTTTTCGTTAAGGTAAATCAAGTCTGAAATGTCAAAGTGGAAATGACAAATTTAGAAGCTTTTTGTAAACCCAAACACACTACAGGTTTACATTTCCTGTTGTGCAGGAAAATTCTCAGCAACAAAAGAATGATCAAATACGTCTGTAAAACCAGACTGGAAATGGAACAGAACGGAGCCAGTGCAGAGTGTGGGCTGTGGGCGCCCTCTACTGTCTCCTGGCTCTAATATCACGCTCTCCAGTACCCATTGATAAAAAAAAAAATTAGGCCAATGCTGCAAATGTCCCCAAGTAGTTGCTATTAAGTAATCTATTCAAATAAACGATGTGCTATACCCAAATCCAACACTTGGATAAAACACATTTAATGAAATATCACGTGATAATTATACAGAATATACTATATATATTAGTTATTATACAACTATAACAACTTGTGGACACATCCTGGCAGGGTGTTTCTGTACCTCAGCTACGACATTCAAAATAAGACTTGTTCTTGACAGCTCAATACATAAAACAATACATGGTTAAGTATTTAAATACCCCGCTGAGAGGCTAGCCAAGCTTTCCACTGGATGGCAGCAACACATTTCCACCGCACCAAATCCATAGCTAGGCCACACACACACACACGCACGCACGCGCGCACGCGCACAGCTTCTTATCTGAAGACCAAAGACCACCATTATTTTTGTTGGAGTTGACAAAAATACTGTTTTATGTTTTCAAAGATAGGCTGACCTGTTTCAAAAACGTGTAATCGTTTGCTACAGTAGCCGACACTTTGGTAGTCCACGTATAATTTCATTCACCTGGGAATGATTGGCTAACCGTAGTCACGTTGCCTGTAGTGCTCGTGTCAACCCCTTTCTCTCCACCATTGTCAGCGCGCGCAGCCGAAAAGACCTCCACGCATCAGTCGTGCTGCAAAACCTACTAATTCATTTACAACATAATCAGTTACAGGACCATATCACTCTGTTATGCGTTTGTGTGTATGGTGCGCAAATATAATTTAAGCTGCATTGACAATTAGCCTTTAATTTAACAGTTGTCATTGAGATTTGTTTATTTTAGCCAGTACGGGACGTAATTTTAAACAGTTGCCAGTTTTTCGTGATGGGTTTGACAAGATGATTGGTAAGTCACAGTTTTTGATACCTCTGTATTAGTATTTCCCTCTAGCCTTTTCAATTCCTATATAGCACGGTATACCGCGATACCCTGAGCGCATTACTGTGCTTTTTCACTATCTGAATCTTAAACAAGCTGAGTGAGTGCATGATTTGAGAGATGTTAGGCTAACAATGCACATATTTTGCAAATATAAAGTGTTTTGGAATAGAATAGTACATTTTGTTGTAGGATACGTGGTTTGTCATAGAGGCCTCAGAGCCTTCAGGTTCTTGCTTTGTCACAGGCATAACTACATTACGTTTTCACTCAATAGGTTTCACCACTATGTTGTATTATTAAAACAATTTGACATTGGTTATATATAAGTTGTAGTTTATATGCTACTACCCCCCAAAACATGTATAATTAATGACATCATAGTTGAACCTTTTCTGTTGAACTTATTCCAAGGTTATGCATAGTTAAAACAGATTGATTAAACTGTACTTACATGTCTTATCATAACAAATCTATGCTCTTGTAAACACACACACACACACACACACACACACACACACACACACACACACTTCAGTGCTGCAGAGAGGAGGCTACTGCCCGAGTCAGTCTGTTGAGAAAGGGAAACTGTGTGTGTAGAACTGCTGGGCCCCACTCCTGAGTCCCCTGGGAACCAATTATTCATCACAAGAGGAGAAGGGGGAGGAGGGGGTAGTGGTAGGGGGGGGGGCAGCAATGCCTGCTTTCCACTTCCCCAAGCCAAACTCTCACTATAGGCTGTGTCTCACTGCATGAGTAGTTTCTATGAGAACCCAATCCACACTATTAGTGAATTGTGTCTCACTATATTTCAGCCATTGTCAAATAAGAATACATTAGCTCATCAGTCCTCACCTGTGCGCATTTCCTTACAGGCCAGCGACTTCTCATGCAAACAACCTAACTTGATCTCTCAGCATCTAAGGTAGGTTGGCTTTAACTTGTCCAAGCATTGTTGTTCCAGTTTGTATAGACTGATTTTAAACATAAACTCCATATAAGGTCTGTCCAACTAGCAGCCCTGTTAGCTGTCTGGCGTTTCCTAAAAGGTTCCTGATGGGAGAAGTCATCATGTAGTGAGTGGGGCAGCTAAGTGTCCGTGCAGGCTGAATGATACTTGATTTATCTGGGTAGAGCCTCTCTTTGTCCACCACCACATGGTTATTATCTCTACAGGAGATATCAGGGGAGAGAAAATAGAACTGGAGAAGTATGGGGTGTTATTACACAATACAATGCAAAGACACACACACACACACACACACACACACACACACACTGTAAAGGTCACCCTGATTCTCTGTCTGTCAACATCTGTCTATCAAATCCATCATCAAGCAATTCCCAATGCATAAATTATATTACTACGTGTCATGCCATGTTTTCATCAGGCTTTGACTGTATATTATTAAGGTGAAGGATACATTGTTACAATTTCATAGCTAGGGAGGGAGGGAGGGAGGGAGGGAGGGAGGGAGAGAGGGAGAGAGAGAGAGAGAGAGAGGGAGGGAGGGAGGGAGGGAGGGAGAGAGAGAGAGAGAGGGAGGGAGGGAGGGAGGGAGGGAGGGAGGGAGGGAGGGAGGGAGGGAGGGAGGGAGGGAGGGAGGGAGAGAGAGGGAGGGAGGGAGGGTGAGAGAGAGAGGGAGGGAGGGAGAGAGAGAGAGAGAAAGCGGTTGCATCATTGTCTGTTAAAGATAGTATTCTAGTCACACTTCCAATGAATGCTTCATAATGCATAGTAATAATATGATAGTCTATACTGTATTTTACATGTAGAATTGTATTACTATCCTATATTTCAATGGATCGTTCTGTATTGTCATTGATACAGCTCCATAACTATTGTGTGCAACCACACTGTATATTAATTACATCTATACTCATCGCCCCTCCTGGCTAGCATACATAACAGTTCTTCTTTGTGAGATGTGGTATACTTCCCAGTCCAACTCATGCTTCAGCATAGTGCTCTCCCCTCGCCTCCACCCCCCTCCCCTCACTCCACCCTCCTCCCCCTCGTGGCTGGTTGCCATGGCAGCTGATTGGAATGTTCACTCAGTCTCCAGCAGCATATTGCTGTTCACCCCCTAGGAGAGGACAAGCCGCTTACAAAAGGTAACATCTAGGAATTAACCAGTGTGCTGAGGTCAGCTGAAAGTGTGATTCATTTATTTTGCATGTTTATTACTTGTAAGAGATGGTCATTATTTGGGATTATTTAGTATAATATTTTTTTTAATATATATATTATATATATTAACCACTAAAAGTATAGTATTCTTTGTATTTGCCTTGGTTTAGTGGACAAATGTTCATCTGGGTTTTATTTGCAGGTTTAGTAAACTTATTCTCCAACCCCCCAATCATAGCCAACCATGCTCACACCTCTTTAAGGATTCTGTCTGGAGACTTTCCATTAAATAAACTCTCAGACAGAATGCGGACAGGAGATACACAGCACCTCTCACCTTCCACATTCATTGAGGTAATTACTTTGCATCCCCTTGCTCCACGTTTGATTGGAGAGAGATAATATGAGAGAGAGCAAGGGAGAGAGAAACAAGTTGATATGGATAGAGAAAGGGAGATTAGAGAGAGAGAGAGAGAGAGACATATATATAGAGAGAAACAGAGTGAGAGAGAAACACAGAAAGAGAGAGGGGGATGTTGAGAGAGAGAAACAGACAGAGTGAGAGAGGGATGTTGAGCGAGAGAGAGAAACAGACAGAGTGAGAGAGACAGATAGAGAGGGAAAGGGAGAGAGAAGTTGAAGTGAGAAAGAGAGAGAGAAATAGACAGAAAGAGGAAGTGTGGGTGAGAGAGAGAGAGGAGAGAAAGAGAGAGAGAGAGAGAGCAGTGGCTGGGAGAGAAATCAGTAGCAGATTTTTAAATGCAGCACAATTAGTTTCACCAGTCACTAGGAGAAGAGAGGGAGAGGAGAGCAACGGAAAAGGGCTCACTAACTCGCTCTAGGACACATACAGTAGTAATTGGACGTCTCCACTATCTCCTCTTATCGTGCTTCCAACAGCTAGTCCATATTTTGTGCAGTGGTAAAGGCTACTGTTTATTCAGTCAGTGGTAAATGAATCTATGTTATACCTCTCATTAGAGTGCATTTGTTTGACATTTTCGACAGACTGAATGTGATTTCCAGTGACGCGTTAGCTCATGAGACAAGTGTCCGTAGATTAACTTTGCAAACAGTTCATGATCTTACGTTGGTCTTTGTTCTCCAAAAGCTTTAAACTGTGAGTGCATACTGACAGAATGTCAGCCCTCCCCAATACTATATCAGCCTAACAAGCCATTCTATTCTGTTATGTCTAAGTAGAATTTAGAAGTAGAATGTCCCTTATAGGATTTGAGTGGTGTGCTGGTTTAAGATGGAAGGGTATTCCTTCTCTCGATAGGCTGTGGGATGTGTGTCTGGGTGCTATATGTCTGGTATTGCTATAGCAACCAGTTTTCATTCATGTATGGGTAAACTGTAGCTGCTACACACACAGACACACACACACACACACACACACACACACACAGAGGACAGTCAGAATAGTCGTAGAGGGACTGATGGTGTAACGCCTTTCTGTCACCTTCCATCTTAAAGCAGAAGTTTCTCTTGTTATTTTCACCCATGGTACCATTATACGACCATAGAGACTCTGAAGAGCCCTCTGAATAAGGGAGATACAGCTCTCTGAATAAGGGAGATACAGCCCTCTGAATAAGGGAGATACAGCTCTCTGAATAAGGGAGATACAGCTCTCTGAATAAGGGAGATACAGCCCTGAATAAGGGAGATACAGCTCTCTGAATAAGGGAGATACAGCCCTCTGAATAAGGGAGATATAGCTCTCTGAATAAGGGATATACGGCCCTCTGAATAAGGGAGATACAGCCCTCCGAATAAGGGAGATACAGCCCTCTGAATAGGGGAGATACAGCCCTCTGAATAAGGGAGATACAGCCCTCTGAATAAGGGAGATAAAGCTCTCTGAATAATGGAGATACAGCTCTCTGAATAAGGGAGATACATCTCTCTGAATAAGGGAGATACAGCCCTCTGAATAAGGGAGATACAGCTCTCTGAATAAGGGAGATACATCTCTCTGAATAAGGGAGATACAGCACTCTGAATAAGGGAGATACAGCTCTCTGAATAAGGGAGATACAGCTCTCTGAATAAGGGAGATACAGCTCTCTGAATAAGGGAGATACAGCCCTCTGAATAAGGGAGATACAGCTCTCTGAATAAGGGAGATACAGCCCTCTGAATAAGGGAGATACAGCCCTCTGAATAAGGGAGATACAGCTCTCTGAATAAGGGAGATACAGCTCTCTGAATAAGGGAGATACAGCCCTGAATAAGGGAGATACAGCCCTCTGAATAAGGGAGATACAGCTCTCTGAATAAGGGAGATACAGCTCTCTGAATAAGGGAGATACAGCCCTCTGAATAAGGGAGATACAGCCCTCTGAATAAGGGAGATACAGCCCTCTGAATAAGGGAGATACAGCCCTCTGAATAAGGGAGATACAGCTCTCTGAATAAGGGAGATACAGCTCTCTGAATAAGGGAGATACAGCTCTCTGAATAAGGGAGATACAGCCCTCTGAATAAGGGAGATACAGCTCTCTGAATAAGGGAGATACAGCCCTCTGAATAAGGGAGATACAGCTCTCTGAATAAGGGAGATACAGCCCTCTGAATAAGGGAGATACAGCTCTCTGAATAAGGGAGATACAGCTCTCTGAATAAGGGAGATACAGCTCTCTGAATAAGGGAGATACAGCTCTCTGAATAAGGGAGATACAGCCCTCTGAATAAGGGAGATACAGCCCTCTGAATAAGGGAGATACAGCTCTCTGAATAAGGGAGATACAGCTCTCTGAATAAGGGAGATACAGCTCTCTGAATAAGGGAGATACAGCCCTCTGAAAAAGGGAGATACAGCTCTCTGAATAAGGGAGATACAGCACTCTGAATAAGGGAGATACAGCTCTCTGAATAAGGGAGATACAGCTCTCTGAAAAAGGGAGATACAGCCCTCTGAATAAGCGAGATACAGCTCTCTGAATAAGGGAGATACAGCCCTCTGAATAAGGGAGATACAGCCCTCTGAATAAGGGAGATACAGATCTCTTAATAAGGGAGATACAGCCCTCTGAATAAGGGAGATACAGACCTCTGAATAAGGGAGATACAGCTCTCTGAATAAGGGAGATACAACCCTCTGAATAAGGGAGATACAGCTCTCTGAATAAGGGAGATACAGCCCTCTGAATAAGGGAGATTACAGCCCTCTGAATAAGGGAGATACAGCCCTCTGAATAAGGGAGATACAGCTCTCTGAATAAGGGAGATACAGCTCTCTGAATAAGGGAGATACAGCCCTCTGAATAAGGGAGATACAGCCCTCTGAATAAGGGAGATACAGCTCTCTGAATAAGGGAGATACAGCCCTCTGAATAAGGGAGATACAGCCCTCTGAATAAGGGAGATACAGCCCTCTGAATAAGGGAGATACAGCTCTCTGAATAAGGGAGATACAGCTCTCTGAATAAGGGAGATACATCCCTCTGAATAAGGGAGATACAGCTCTCTGAATAAGGGAGATACAGCCCTCTGAATAAGGGAGATACAGCCCTCTGAATAAGGGAGATACAGCTCTCTGAATAAGGGAGATACAGCTCTCTGAATAAGGGAGATACAGCCCTCTGAATAAGGGAGATACAGCCCTCTGAATAAGGGAGATACAGCTCTCTGAATAAGGGAGATACAGCTCTCTGAATAAGGGAGATACATCCCTCTGAATAAGGGAGATACAGCCCTCTGAATAAGGGAGATACAGCTCTCTGAATAAGGGAGATACAGCTCTCTGAATAAGGGAGATACAGCTCTCTGAATAAGGGAGATACAGCCCTCTGAATAAGGGAGATACAGCTCTCTGAATAAGGGAGATACAGCCCTCTGAATAAGGGAGATACAGCTCTCTGAATAAGGGAGATACAGCTCTCTGAATAAGGGAGATACAGCCCTCTGAATAAGGGAGATACAGCTCTCTGATTAAGGGAGATACAGCTCTCTGAATAAGGGAGATACAGCTCTCTGAATAAGGGAGATACAGCTCTCTGAATAAGGGAGATACAGCTCTCTGAATAAGGGAGATACAGCTCTCTGAATAAGGGAGATACAGCCCTCTGAATAAGGGAGATACAGCTCTCTGAATAAGGGAGAGACAGCCCTCTGAATAAGGGAGATACAGCTCTCTGAATAAGGGAGATACAGCTCTCTGAATAAGGGAGATACAGCTCTCTGAATAAGGGAGATACAGCTCTCTGAATAAGGGAGATACAGCTCTCTGAATAAGGGAGATACAGCTCTCTGTCTGGTATTGCTCATGACTCATGTCTATTTGGAATATAATGGCAGAACATATGAATGGCATCGTTCCGTGATTTGTTCGATTGCGCCTAGTCTAATTTTAGATTTTCCTCTTAGTCTCTCTCTCTCTCTCTCTCTCTCTCTCTCTCTCTCTCTCTCTCTCGCTCTCTCTCTTTCTCTTTCTCTCAATTCTGGCAATCCAGCAACATTTTCAACTGAAAGAAAGAGCACATTTGTGTAGGTGGGTGGGTGGATAGGAAGAGGAAACATTGTTCCACAAAGTCAACTCCCTCACATCTCCATCAGCCCCCTCCCTGCCTTTCCCAGCCCTACTCCCCTGTACTCCCTGTACCCAGAGGTGAAAACAGGCCTGTGTGTCTTTGTGTGTGTCTGCCTGCCTCCGTGTGTGTGAGTGTGTGCATGGGGGCGTGCATGTCTGTGGCAGTAGACTTCTTCAGCGCCAGATGACACTAGGGGCCGCTCCTTTAGGAATCCCATTCAACTGACCCTCTCTGTGAGGTCATTCTAGAATCTAGAGAGGGCCTCATTTCTCAACCTCCCTGCCTGGAGGCTGAATGGAGGCTGGCTAGCTAGCCTAGCGCTAATTCAACCAGTCTCACTGCAGTGAGTGAGTCAGGGCTCCTCTGCTGAATGACACACACACACCATTAACCCAATGAATCCCAACATGAATGTAGGAGGAGGAGTAGAGATGAGAGGAAAGGGGAAGTAGAGAGAGAGGAAGATAGGAGATGCAAAAGGGTATTTAGGGCAGTGAGTTAAGTTGAGTTGACAGTTGGCCCGTATTCATAATCGAGACTGAGTGTCTGTGGACAGGGTCAGGACTGGCATCGGTGCTTCCCACTAAGCTTTGTCACTCATCTCCATGCTATTTGTGGCAACCTGAGCCTGTAAAGTGTCACAGTGTTGTTGTGTCTGTCTGTTATACAGGGGGCAGTGCAGGGTTTGGGATTATAAAAGGGAAATTTTGTCTCCTTGCCCTTTTTGCTATTTTGTCGAAATTGTCTGAGTACACCCCCCCCCCCTCTCCCCTCTTCTTTCATTCTATCCTCTTTCTCTTTATGTGATCTCCAAGGACTTCCTCCTCTACCTCAGTCAGGCTTCGGCACTTCAGCCAGCACAAGCTAACGAGTCTTTGTGTGGAAACGGAGGGTGAGAGAAAGCGAGATAGAGAGAGAGCTAGAGGGGAGAGAGAAACTGTCTGAGAAAGCTGACAGCAAGCAACACCAGAGAGAGAGAGAGGCAGAGAGGGGGTAGAGAGAGATAATGCATGCAGAGCAGAATTAGGCCGATACCCGCTAATTATCAAAATCCAGAAAAGAGACGTTAAATTCTACAACCACCTAAAAGGAAGCGATTCCCAAACCTTCCATAACAAAGACATCACCTACAGAGAGATGAACCTGGAGAAGAGTCCCCTAAGCACGCTGGTCCTGGGGCTCTGTTCATAAACACAAACAGACCCCACAGAGCCCCAGGACAGCAACACAATTAAGACACAACCAAATCATGAGAAATCAAAAAGATAATTACTTGACACATTGGAAAGAATTAACAAAAAAAATAGCAAACTAGAATGCTATTTGGCCCTATACAGAGAGTAGACAGTGGCAGAATACCTGACCACTGTGACTGACCCAAACTTAAGGAAAGCTTTGATGATGTACAGACTCAGTGAGCGTAGCCTTGCTATTGAGAAAGGCCGCCGTAGGCAGACCTGGCTCTCAAGAGAAGACAGGCTATATGCACACTGCCACAAATTGAGGTGGGAACTGAGCTGCACTTCCTAACCTCCTGCCCAATGTATGACCATATTAGAGACACATATTTCTCTCAGATTACACACATCCACAAAGAATTCGAAAACAAACCCGATTTTGATGAATTCCCATATCTACTGGGTGAAATTCCACAGTGTGCCATCACAGTAGCAAGATGTGTGACCTGTTGCCACAAGAAAAGGTCAACCAGTGAAGAACAAACACCATTGTAAATACAACCCATATTTATGTTTATTTATTTGACCTTGTTGTACTTTAACCATTTGCACATCATTACAACAATGTACAGTATATAAACACAATTTGACATTTGTAATGTCTTTATTCTTTTGGAACTGCTGTGCGTGTGATGTCTACTGTTCATTTTTATTGTTTATTTCACTCTTGTATATTATCTACTTCACTTGCTTTCACAATGTTAACACATGTTTCCCATGCCAATAAAGCCCCTTTGAATTGAATTGAATTGAATTGAGAGAAAGATTGTGAACCCTAGACAGACTCCTGGGTGCTAAACAACAGAGTAAGAGGGTAGCAGCAAGGTCTGTTCTTCTGGGAGCCCTATCGATGTGGACGTTTATGTAGTGAATAACGTGGGGAAGCGCTAGAGGATTCCTGGAGTTTGCAAGGCGATACGACACAGGTCAGTCAGTCAGTGGTCACATACATTATTGAAGTGTGGTGGTAATATTTCCTCACCTTTGGTACTTTTACATTTTATGGGGGGAACTCGTGAATGGGATCCATTCAGCACAGGACACTATGTGTAGCATCTGGTGTGGAGGGAACTTATGTAACGTTGTGTTCCCAGTGTATATCCTGCTGCACAGCTTACTGTTCTTCCGAGAGAGAGAGAGAGAGAGAGAGAGAGAGAGAGAGAGAGAGAGAGAGAGAGAGAGAGAGGGGTGGTTAGCGAGCGAAGGGGAGGGCGAGTCTCCCTCCACCTATTCTCTCACTACCATTGCAGGGTAGTCTGCTCCTGTGTTCTGTTCTGTTGTGATGCATGATGTCATCCGGTACCAGTTCACAGAGGGAGAAGCTCGCAGCCTCAGGTCCTGTTGTGTGGCCATCAGTAAGGAGGCATTTATTATGAGATTGGGATTTGTGTGGACAGTAAACCACCGTTTTAAGTGGTATTGTTTTGCACATAGTATCCATAATGTCTAAAACAGGCGACGACTGTCCGAATTAAACACGTATACGATGACACTGTTGTCATGGCAACCACCGCAGGGTTTTCAAGAAATAGGTAGCATGGTGCACGGAGTGCTGGATTCTGAAGATGGGAATGAGAATACATGACTGAAATGAAGTGTAGGAAGTCGGTACATGATGCTTGGATATAGCCACGGAAACCCTTACCCAGTTCCCACCATCTCCCCATACTGTCACCGTGGGGGTTTGTGTTTGAATTGTAGTTTAGTTTATTCACTCGACCATTTAAAAACAAAAAACAAGAACACATAAAACTTGAGAAGCCATACAGGCACATGAGTAACATCATGGAGGATAACACACAACAACGTCTGGGACTTATTTCCGTTGTGGTCCTCTTGAAACAAGATGGCTAGGCAAGATGCAGCCCGGTTGAACACAGTATGACAGCGAGATGTCCTGTGCTGTATGTGGAGTGGGGATGGGAAGGGGTGGACAGAGCTGCCACTGCAACATCTGTGTATTATGTCTAAAGCATCCCTCTATGAGTCCTGTGTGTGTGCACGCAGAGTGCAGGTGATTACATGTGTGTGCACGCAGAGTGCAGGGGATTACATGTGTGTGCACGCAGAGTACAGGTGATTACATGTGTGTGTGTACATTCCTTGATGCGTGTTCCCTTTCAGTCAGTCAACTTCGGTACAACACACTATGGGGAGTCGCACCCTGGTGAAAACACAATTGGAACACGAGACTGTCTTACGTTGTGCCATCTCAACTGTCCCGTAGTGGTAGAGACTGCTCACCCTCTGGATGTTGTGTGCTGAAGTGTGTACGATTCTCATACGTTTCCCAATCACAAACAATTAGTTATTCTTCGAATTGCTTGGCCTGGCTATAGCAATAAGTAAGCCGGCTAACAAGCCGGGATCGGATTCGCGACCATGCCCCAAGATACTCACGTTGGTTGTCTTGTATGTCTCGGCTCGGTGCATGCTCAGAC
The DNA here is from genome assembly GCF_013265735.2 of Oncorhynchus mykiss. NCBI lineage: Eukaryota > Metazoa > Chordata > Actinopteri > Salmoniformes > Salmonidae > Oncorhynchus > Oncorhynchus mykiss. The sequence continues at coordinate 17,737,744 of NC_048571.1, forward strand.
TGCCCTCACTTGAATCTATTTGTGTGCGAGACTAGGGGATGTCTGGCACTGTTCCCCTACTTATCCGTGGCACAGGTTCTCTTGACAATCGAGTAGCATTCTTTAGGGGGCTTCGTGTTTCCGATAGTGACTTCCTCTCCCGGGTGCCTGTACCTCGGCTGATGGTTTGGGTCGTTGGTCGGGTAGAATGTCTCCCGGCTCCTGTGCGCACTGTCGCCGGTTACGGGAGGCTACTTGAAGGGCGACAAGGTTCTGTGGGTATCCCCACCACCTGTAAATGGAGGTTTTTGGATTTAAAAATAATCTTTATGTAACATTTATTGTGTAACTGGGAGTCTCGTGAGCGCAAACATCCGAAGATCATCAAAGGTAAGCGATTCATTTGATTGCTTTTCTGACTTTCGTGACCAATCTACTTTGCTGCTATCTGTTTGTAATGTTTTGTCTACTGAGAGAGATGTCCTAACATAAATGCTTGGATAGCTTTCGCCGAAAAGCTTTTTTGAAATCTGACACGTCAGGTGGATTAACAACAAGCTAAGCTGTGTTTTGCTATATTGCACTTGTGATTTCGTGAAAATAAAATATTTTTAGTAATTTAATTTGAATTTGGCGCTCTGCAATTCAGCGGGTGTTGACGAAAATGATCCCGCTAACGGGATGGGTGCATCAAGAAGTTAACGAATGCCTGAAACACTGATGGAGCATTGGCTCAGCCAAATGGTATCACCAAATACTCGTGGTGACCAGACATCGTGCTAAACAGTCTTCCATTCATCCCCCTCCCGGATGTGGATGAGCTTGTTTGCACTCCGCAGGTCCAATTTGGTAAAAAAATTAAAATAAAACGGGCCCCACGGAGCTTTTCGACAACTGCCGGAAAACAATGGGAGAGTGTAATAGTACTTTGTGCTGATTTCATTGAGTCCTCTGTAATCAATACATGGGCGTAACCCTCCATCTTTCTTGGGCACAAAGATGAAGCCAGCTGACGCAGGAGAAGAGGACGTGCGGATGAATCCTTGTTGTAGCGCCTCTTGGATGTAATCCTCCGTGGCCTGGGTTTCAGCCACCGACAGAGAGTAGATGCTCCTGCGAGGAGGCACAGACCCTGCCAGCAGGTTGATGGCACAGTCCCAGGGGCGATGAGGAGGAAGACAGGTGGCACAGGTCTTGGAGAATACCTCCTCCACGTCCTGATATACCTGGGTTGTTGGGCTGAAGGGCAACCACAGGACTCTCAACCGACGTAGAACCAGCATTCGGGTAACCAGTCTGATTCTCATTCTCGACCATGAGATGGTGGGGTTATGGCATTGAAGCCAAGGGAGATCTTGTGAACTGGTAATGTAGAAGGGGGTGTTCTCCTGATGAATGGACGCCACGGTGAGGGTGAGTGGTTGGGTGAAGTGTGTAATGGTTCCGGATCCTAGTGGCCGACTATTGAGGGCTTGAACCGGGAAAGGAGAGGGGGTATGAGATGTTAAGAGAGGAGGCAAGAGTCTGGTCAATAAAGTTCCCTGTGGCACCGGAATCCACTAACGCTGTAGACACAGTACATGAGGGACAGTCAACTAGTATGATGGACACCAAAAAGAGTTTAGCAGAAAGTGATGAAGGTGGAATACTCACTCCTGCCCCAGGAGGTGGAAGATGACGTGACTCTGCTCTTGTGGATCCCAGAGTAGGAAGTCCTTGACCACAATACAGACAGAACGCCATCTGGCTCAGTCTGCGTCACGGGGAAGCATGTGACCCCTAGCTCCATATGTTCAGGCTCTGATCCAGAGTGTTCACTGAGAGAAGCAATGAGTACCGACGCTGCCGAAGTAGAATATCCAGAGGGACGGCCATCACAATGAGTGCGTCCAAGCAGAGGTTGTCATCGACAGGCCAGTTCCATCTGGACCTACTCGTGCAGACCTCTTCTGAATAGCGTACGAAACACCCACTCGATCCATCCGCTGGATGCTGCTACTGTTCGGGAGGTGAGCAAAGACTCGGCAGCCGTCTGGTCCCCCTGCTGTAATTGGAGTAGGCGCTCACCCCCCTCTGCCCTCCAGGGATGATCAAAGATGCATTTGAACAGAGCCATGAACCCCTCATGAATCTAGCTCCTACTCTCCTCTCCCATACGGCCGTGGCCCATTCCAACACTCGCCCAGTCAGCAGAGAAATAACCGTGGCAACATTGGACCTCTCGTGGTGGGGGCTCCCATTTGGTGCATAAAGTAGAGGGAGCACTGAAGTAGGAAGCCACGGCATTTAGATGGGGTGCCGTCATATTTATCCGGGAGGGACAAACAGGCTTCCCTGACCTGAGCGGGTTGCTAAATGTGCTGGTTGTGCCGGCTCGCTGGGTCAATTAGTTGTAGAGTATCCTACGCTAGTTGACGGCAACGCTTCCGGTTATGTTCAAGACGTTGCACACTGTGAAGAACCTCTTCCAAAGCTGTTGTACTAGCTGGTCATGGTGTTGACGTAGAAGGTATCCCTGCTCGTCGACCGTCTGGGAGATACTCTGTTTTCCTGCTGCTTCCATTGTTGTAGTCAGTATTCTGTAACAGAGACGCCGAGAGTCGAGAAGCAGGTGAAACTTTTAATAAAACAACCATGAACCGAGACAACAGTAGCGTCTACACATAAACACAGGAATAATACCGACTGGGGAAAGAACCTAAGGGAGTGCCAGATATAGGGGAGGTAATAAGTGAGGTAATGGAGTCCAGGTGTGCATAATGATGACGTGCAGGTGTGCGTAATGATTGATGCCAGGTGTGTGTAAGGATGGATCCCATGATGGTTAGTATACCCGCTACGTCAAACGCCGAAGGGGAGGAGTGGGAGTAGACGTGACACAGCCATTAAATCCAGTAGATAGTGGTTAGAGGTCGACCGATTATGCTTTTTCAACGCCGATACCGATTATTGGACGGCCATAAAAAGCCGATACCGATTAATCTGACTATTTTTTATTTTATTTATTCGTAATAATAACAATTACAACAATACTGAATGAACACTTATTTTAACTTAATATAATACATCAATAAAATCTATTTAGCCTCAAATAAATAATGAAACATGTTCAATTTGGTTTAAATAATGCAAAACAAAGTGTTGGAGAAGAAAGTAAGTGCAATATGTGCCATGTAAGAAAGCTAACGTTTAAGTTCCTTGCTCAGAACATAAGAACATATGAAAGCTGGTGGTTCCTTTTAACATGAGTCTTCAATATTCCCAGGTATGAAGTTTTAGGTTGTAGTTATTATAGGAATTTTAGGACTATTTCTCTCTATACCATTTGTATTTCATTAACCTTTGACTATTGGATGTTCTTATAGGCACTTTAGTATTGCCAGTGTAACAGTATAGCTTCCGTCCCTCTCCTCGCTCCTCCCTGGGCTCGAACCAGGAACACAACGACAACAGCCACCCTCGAAGCAACATTACCCATGCAGAGCAAGGGGAACAACCACTCCAAGTCTCAGAGCGAGTGACGTTTGAAACGCAATTAGCACGCACCCCGCTAACTAGCTAGCCATTTCACATCGGTTACACCAGCCTAATCTCGGGAGTTGATAGGCTTGAGGTCATAAACAGAGCAATGCTTGACGCACAACGAAGAGCTGCTGGCAAAATGCACGAAAGTGCAGCCTGCTGCTACCCACCATCGCTCAGTCAGACTGCTCTATCAAATCATAGACTTAGTTATAACATAATAACACACAGAAATACGAGCCTTAGGTCATTAATATGGTCAAATCCGGAAACTATCATCTCGAAAACAAGACGTTTATTCTTTCAGTGAAATACGGAATCGTTCCGTATTTTATCTAAGGGGTGGCATCCATTAGTCTAAATATTCCTGTTACATTGCACAACCTTGAATGTTATGTCATAATTACATAAAATTCTGGCAAATTAGGCGGCCCAAACTGTTGCATATACACTGACTCTGCATGCAATGAACGCAAGAGAAGTGACAAAATTTCACCTGGTTAATATTCAATGCTAACCTGGATTTCTTTTAGCTAAATATGCAGATTTAAAAATATATACTTCTGTGTATTGATTTTAAGAAAGGCATTGATGTTTATGTTTAGGTACACATTGGAGCAACGATACGCACCGCATCAATTATATGCAACGCAGGACATGCTAGATAAACTAGTAATATCATCAACCATGTGTAGTTAACTAGTGATTATGATTGATTGATTGATTGTTTTTTATAAGATAAGTTTAATGCTAGCTAGCAACTTACCTTATCGCCTATACCTGTTGGGAGAGATCAATGCCCACCATGGCATGAACTGAGCAACCATGTACAGTAGCATGGGTTTGCTCAGCGACCATGTACACTCTTGTGCAATAACGGTAATAACATTTCTTACCACATTCTTTCTCTCTCTCTCAGGGGCAGACGTTGGGTGGTAGACCTACGGCAGTATGAGTGGGATCCTGAAGAGGAAGTTTGAGGAGGTGGAGGTGGACAGCCCCTCCCCCTGCCTCTCTCTCCGGGGGTCCGATGACGAGGTCTCTGCCGGCAGCGACAGCGGGAACAGCAGCGACAGCGTCAACCCCGGCCCCTCCACCCACGTCGCCCGTGAGTTTCTTACCCAGCATGCATGTGCTTGACTGCTTAACTAACAAAGCCAGCTTTTCCAACTTTGGACAACACTGTCAACTATTTGACCCCAAGTGAATGAAATAGCGCCTTACATTTAGCTAGTGAGTAGCCTTCCATCTTTTCAGTGGAAAAACTCCCAGTTACGAGAACCTCTTCCTCACCTACTGCTTTTCAAATCAGCTGGGATTCCTTCAAGCCCCACCAGCATAGAGAGCCTCAGCGGTATTAGAATGATAGGGAGAAACAGGAAGTAACTCTTGGGAGTAGTGTGATTTCATCTCTCTTTAGGAGTCATAGCTGGTGATCTCCCCTAGTTCCTGCTCCCTGTGGGTTTTTAGATGACAGGGAGGATATTAGGGATGCTAGAACTCACTCAAAGGGTCCATAGGGATATCAATAGCAGCAATACTCTCGATTGGCGCAGCGGTCGTAAGGCACTGCTTCTCAGTGCAAGAGGTGTCACTGCAGTCCCCGGTTCAAACCCAGGCTGTATCACATCTGGCTGTGATTGGGCGTCCCATAGGGTGGTGCACAATTGGCCCAGCGTCGTCCAGGTTTGGTTGTGGTAGGCTGTCATTGTAATTTGTTCTTAACTGACTTGGCTAGTTAAATAAAGGTTAAGTAAAACATTTCTATAGTGATACTTTGTCTCTAAATGCCCCCTCTCTCTCCTTCTCTCTCCCTCTCTCTCCTTCTCTCCCTCTCTCTCCTTCTCTCCCTATCCCTCCTTCTCTCTCCTTCTCTCCTTCTCTCTCTCTCCTTCTCTCCCTATCTCTCCTTCTCTCCCTATCCCTCCTTCTCTCTCTCTCTCCTTCTCTCCCTCTCTCTCCTTCTCTCCCTATCCCTCCTTCTCTCCCTATCCCTCCTTCTCTCCCTATCTCTCATTCTCTCCCTATCCCTCCTTCTCTCCTTCTCTCTCCTTCTCTCCCTATCCCTCCTTCTCTCCCTATCCCTCCTTCTCTCCCTATCCCTCCTTCTCTCCCTATCTCTCCTTCTCTCCCTATACCTCCTCCTCTCCCTCTCTCTCCTTCTCTCCCTATCCCTCCTTCACTCCCTCTCTCTCCTTCTCTCCCTCTCTCTCCTTCTCTCCCTATCCCTCCTTCTCTCCCTCCCTCTAACAGCCTCCTCTATCTTGAGGCGTGAAAAGCGCCTGCTGGTGCGCAATGTGCACTTTGAGAGTGTGACGGTGTACTACTTCAGCCGGCGCCAGGGCTTCACCAGCGTGCCCACGCAGGGCGGCAGCACCCTAGGCATGTCCACGCGCCACAGCTGGGTGCAGCGCTACACTCTGGGGGAGTTCGCCATGGAGCAGGAGAGAAGCCACCGAGACATGCTGCGAGACCACCTCAAAGAGGAGAAACTCAACTCCATCAAACTCAAGGTAGTCAAGAGATAACCTGGTCAACTCCATCTAACTTTCCTAAACTTTGTTTTAGCCCAGAACCCCATTTTGATATCTGAAAATTCTTGTGACCATCACATACTTTTAATATGGGGCTTTTGCAAATTAGTCTGACATAAGGTATCCAGCATCCCGGAGTCGCCTCTTCATTGTTGACATTGAGACTGGTGTTTTGCGGGTACTATTTAATGATGCTGCCAGTTGAGGACTTGTGAGACTCTTATGTGACACTTACTTGTGAGACACTTGTCCTCATGCTCAGTTGTGCACCGGGGCCTCCCACACCTCTTTCTATCTTGGTTAGAGCAAGTTTGCGCTGTTCTGTAAGAGAGTAGTACACAGCATTGTACGAGATCTTCAGTTTCTTGGCAATTTCTCGCATGGAATAGCCTTAATTTCTCAGAACAAGAATAGACTGACGAGTTTCAGAAGAAAGGTCTTTGTTTCTGGCCATTTTGAGCCTGTAATCGAACCCACAAATGCTGGCGCTTCAGATACTCAACTAGTCTAAAGAAGGCCAGTTTTATTGCTTCTTTAATCAGGACGACAGTTTTCAGCTGTGCTAACATAATTGCAAAAGGGTTTTCTAATGATCAATTAGCCTTTTAAAATGATAAACTTGGATTAGCTAACACAACGTGCCTTTGGAACACAGGAGTGATGTTTTCTGATAATGGGCCTCTGTACGCCTATGTAGATATTCCATAAACAATCTGCCGTTTCCAGCTACAATAGTTATTTACAACATTAACAATGTCTACACTGTATTCTGTTATTTTAAAGGATAAAAAATGTGCTTTTCTTTCAAAAACCAGGACATTTCTAAGTGACCCCAAACATTTGAACACTAGTGTACGTTGTTTTTCTTCAGGGTTTTGGAAAATTTCCCGCGACCCCATTTTCATGACCCCACACGGGGTCACGACCCCAAGTTTAGGAACCACTAGTCTTAACTATAGGTAGTCAACTCCATCAAACTTATGGTAGTCAACTTTAGTCAAAGCCATCAACCTAAATGTAGTCAACTTTAGTTCTCCATCAAACTAAAGCTAGTCAACTTTAGTCAATTCCATATAACTAAAGGTAGTGAATGTAACTCAAAGTAATCAACTCTGCCTAGTCAACCCCCATCAGAACTTAAGGTAGTAAACTCCGTCTAACTAAAGGTTTGGACTGTGCCTTTTAACGCCTTTGTATTAAAGTATCCACTAGTGCAGTGGCAAAGGCAGTTTATTAATAATAGATTGCGTAAAGCATTCACAGTGGCACTTCTCCAAGTGCATTACATTGTACACCGATGTGTAGCATGCCAACTATTTGTTGTGCTAGAAATCAGCTAACATAGCAGAGAGATGAGGAAGGAATGTTTTCCCATTTGTAAGCCGGAGATAACCAGGAAAGCAGGGTGGCAATAGGACTAGGTTATGAATTCAAGGTTAATGACAAATTACATGAATAACCTGAGTGCCACAGTCCTTTCTCGTCAAAATGACCTTTCACATTGTTTATAATGTATTTATTCAGTGTATTCACTAGCACTTTAAGCTGCGTTATCGCAGTGATTCTAATCCAACACAAGGGGATGCGCTAACACACGCGGTCAGTATTAGGAAGGTGTTCGGTATACTCAGTGTGCATCGCTAGAGAGCATCACCATCTACTCGTGTGATTTTCCTCCAGCTGACCAATAATGGCACTGTTGAGTCGGACGAGGCCGAGTCGCTGACCCTGGACGACATCTCAGAGGACGACATCGACCTGGACAACACGGAGGTGGACGAGTACTTCTTCCTGCAGCCGATGACCACCAGGCGGCGCCGCGCTCTCCTCCGGGAGTCCGGGGTGCGACGCATCGACGTGGAGGAGAAGCATGAGCTGCGGGCCATCCGGGTGTCCCGGGAGGAGTGCGGCTGTGACTGCAGGGGGCTGTGCAACCCCGCGACCTGCGCTTGCAGCCTGGCCGGCATCAAGTGCCAGGTAAATGGAGCTGTGGTGAGGGTCTCCTGAATTACCTCTGTCAGTATGTTTGCCTGTTAAATGATAGCTGGCCCGCTGGCCCGCTGGCCCGCTATTGGCTGGCTGGATGTTTGTCTGGCTGTTTGCTTGTCTTTTTCCTTGTCTGTCTGTCTGTCTGTTTGACCGTCTGCTATGTTTATGCCTCTGTCTATGTGTTAGTTATTCATTGGAAATGGGAACCGTCCAGTTTTGGAGGCTAACTGAGGCGTTGGTTGTCTGTCTGTACAGGTAGATCGAATGTCATTCCCGTGCGGTTGCAGCAAGGAGGGCTGCAGTAACAGCACAGGCCGCATCGAGTTCAACCCCATCCGTGTTCGCACCCACTTCTTGCACACCATCATGAAGCTGGAGCTGGAAAAGAGCCGCGAGCAACAACAACAACCACAGGTCACCAATGGCAATGGTTACCATGGAGAACTACCAGTCAACGTCCCTGTCCAGCGTGCTCTGCAGTTCCCCCTGATGTCTGACAACATCCCAGTCCTGCAGGCTCCCATCATGCACATGCCAAGCGCCAGCGACGCAGAGCAGCATCTAGAAGAGGAAGTAGATGAAGATGAGGAAGACGATGAGGAGGAGTACGAGGATGAGGACGATGGTAGTAGTTTATGTAGCGGCCTCTCTGACTGCAGCACCGACAGCCTGCACACTAGTGACTCTGAGGAGGAAGAAGAGGAGGAGGAGGAAGATGACTGTGAGTCTATGGAGGAGGGGGTGAGTGGACCCCCAGTCTCTCACACAGAGGTGGTTCCTCTCTCCTCTGTGTTGGGTTACACTGATGTCACACACACCAACACCAACCACGCTAACCCCAACTCATACTACCACAACCCTTCATCAGGGTACTACCAGATGGACAACTCAGCCAACTTGAACCCCACACCCAAAGCCCCTAGTGAAGCTTCCTCACTCCCCAATAGGCAGGGGGCCACGGATGGCCCCACGGTCGTGTCACAGGAGCAGCCTAAAACCACCTCTGAGCCGCACACAGACCACCTCAGCCAGATAGAGCGACTGTATATGCATTTTCCCCACACTGACAAAGCACCAGCAGCCAACGCCTGTTCCTCAGCCCCGCAGCAGAGCAACACTCCCCACAGTGGGGAGACTAGTACACTACACCATGAGCAGCCCTATCAGACACAGGTTAGCGTTTTTCATCGTGAATCTTGTTCTAGAGGCAGCTCTGCGGAGTGGTCACTAGCTGGCACAGCCACAAAGTCATAAAATCAGATGTTAAACCTAACCTTATCCCTAAACGTAACCACACTGCTGACCCTAATGCCTAACCTTAACCTTAAGATCAAAAGCACATGTTTGTTTTCATATATTTTTACAATATAGCCAATTTTGACTCAGCAGCTGGCCTATCTAAAGGGAAATCGCTCAGTTCTGCCTCCAGGACAAGACTTATGACAATAATTGTCAATCTGCCTTTCAGACAGACATGAACGGTAATGATATTACACTGTCACTGAAGAATAGCACACGGTCTGAGGTATCTGTGGGGACTGAGGAGCAGCAAAGCCAGCGTTCTGTCAACGGGCTGGCTGAGGCATCCTCTCTCCTGCCTGAGAATAGAAGGGATCCACCAATTCTAGAGACTAACACTAGTCACTAGCATAGTGTCAGGTAGACTTGTGGCAAGTTCAATGAAAACTGGTTAGTGTGATAAGTGAAATTAGCATTCCTTTGCAGCAAGTATGTACATTTGGATTAATGTGCTGACCAACTTAATTAAAGGGATACTACAGGATGTTGGAAATGAAGCCCTTTATCGACTTCCCCAGATCCAGTTGAACTTGTGGATACCATTTTTATGTCTCTGCATGTAGTTTGAAAGAAGTTGCTAACTAGCGTTAGCACAATGACTGGAAGTCTATAGTACCAGATGCTAGCTGTGACCATAGACTTCCAGTCATTGCACTAACACTAGTTAGCATTGGCTTGCAAAACTACCTCTTAACTTCCTTTGTACTGGATGAAGGATGCAGGGACATAAAAATGGTATCCATGAGTTCATCCGACTGGGGAAGTAGATAATGGGCTTCATTGCCAAAATCCTGAAGTATCCCTTTACCAGTGAAACTACATGATGTCAATATCAATTCATTTTCTGTACAGGAATAATGCTGTTTGTGACCTATCCTAGAAACCGGGTCGCCCGTTTGATTGAATAGAACCTGAAGGACGGTGTTTGTTGTTTTTAACTCCCGACGAATGTACCTTTTTAAAGTGAACGATTAGGTTGCAAAGGCAAGTTGTGGGGTTTTGCCTCAGAAGGATCTTTGCACATTATTATGCACACAGTTTCCATGTCCTGGATCTGAGTGTCTAACAGCTATTGGACGATGACTGTGAAATAGTTAGAATGAAACAAAATGATTCCTTATTTCAACAATATAACCATGACGAATGGGAAAATGAAAAGATCATCTTATTTGAGTTAAATGAATGAGCTAAGATAGACGCTAGGGCTTGGACGATATCAGTAACGCAATACTTGTTGGTAGCGTGGCAATGAAACAAAACACGAAGCGGATTTCACTTATTTGGGGAAAACAGCCCTAATGTTGGAAATAAACATTATGTTGTCACCCAGACTCACATGTATTTATTTCCCATGCTATCGCACGCGTTATTTACATATAGCAGGTTTTTAATAGACCAAAGAGTTTTGTCTGCTTCGTGTAAAAAAAGAAAAAATTGCCATGGAAAAAATATTGCAATACTGGTATAGTCACAGCCTTAGTAGATTGAACTTTTATATGGGGTCAACTGGAAAATGTATATAGCTGCAGTTTATTTATGGCTATACAACGTTTATGTAATGTTATGTAAGTTTTGATAATGCGAGCATGCTGTGGTTAGTATTGATGACAAATCAACACGATTCTGAGGTACTACAATTATTAAGTGTTGGTCTCGTGTTTATTTGTGTTGTCTCTTAGATGTTGAATACTTTGCATGTATTTTGTTAAAAGGAAACACAATGTTTAAAAATGAGTTTTTTATATATATATATATATATATATATATATATATATATATATATATATATATATACAGTGAGAATGTCAAAAGGAAACAAATGAAATAACATTTATACTTTACATTAGATTGGACAATACTCCAAGATACTGTAGTTAGAGCCACAGACGTATAATCATCTCTAGTCGTACCCTTACATTTAGGTCCAATTCCAAAAGGACCATGAAACCTGGAAGATGTACGTCGTTTGAAATCGTTTTAAACGTCTTGCCAAATTTCATGAGACACGCTATATTTTCAGTGCTGCTATTATGACTTGTCATCAAGCTTTATTGTCACATGCACAGGACACAGCAGGTGTAAAACAGTGCAGGGAGAACCTTAATTGGGGGCTCTTTACCAAAAAAATGCGCAATAGCGGTAGTATTACAGATAAGAAATAAAACACATGAAATGCGACAGAAGATGAAAATAAAAGAAACAGGAGAAGGGAGTTCTATAACGTTCTAATATACAGGTCAGTGCAGTACCAGTACTGTTATTACAGTGTGCAGGGGGTACTGGAGGGATTGAGGAAGGAATGAACCTACTCCATCACAACATGTTCTTTGTCTCCTCTCTCTTTTCTCTATGTATCCAGTCTCTTCATCTAGCCCCTTTATGGTTCTCCTCTCTCTTTTCTCTATGTATCCAGTCTCTTCATCTAGCCCCTTTATGGTTCTCCTCGCTCTCGCTCTCTCTGTCTTTCTTGCTCTCTCACGCTCTCTTTCTCTCGCTCTCATGACCTCTCTCTCCTCTCTCCCATCCTGTGACATCATATCACGTCAGCCAATGAGGTGGTGTGTAGCGTAAGGGTGCCAAAGCGTTCATGTTCAGGTGATCTATAGTGAAGTAAGCTACTGTACCAGTCTCTGCAGTCTCTGCTATTCTGCTGTAGATATGATTTTGTAGTCTATATTGTGGTAAATGTGAAACTGGGTATTTTATTGTGATTAATTCTCGCAGCAGTCTATTGTGTCATGAAGGCCTTGAAGTTCACAGAGCTCATGTTTTTTTTTTTTTTTTTTAACTTTGTCCCAAATGGCACCTTATTCCCTATATAGTGCACTTCTTTTGAACAGGGAAGTAGTACCCTTATAGGGTATTTGGGACACAGACGTCCTGTTCAGTTTAGTTTTGTTCCAGAATGTCTCTTTGTTTATCAAGACTGTCTAGAACTGGGGGCCAAAAATAGATTTTCTCTGTTTGTCTCTTCTTTTTTACACCAACATTTGTTCCTTTTTCCACAAACATCAGACTTTGAGAATAAATAACCAATGGAATAATTGTGTCCCTTGTCAATCATTTTGGTTACGGATTATTATGACCTTGACATTTTGTCAAGATGAATCATACATATCAGCAATGTATTGTTGTAATTATTAAAGGAAGACAAAATGTACATCTAAATACACATTAATATTGCTGTTTCAGTTTATAGTTTAAAAAAAAAAATTTTAAGTCTGTGTCAACACCCATTTTTCAGTTCCAAATGTAGCCTCTGAAATCCCCAGAGAAAACCAGTGCCATGTTGTCTGTCCCGCCCACAGAGTCAGAGTGAGATGGATTCTCCGGAATGTGTCTGTTTCCCAGGGTAACACATAGCTAAGACTGCTGTCTTGCGCTCAAGACCGGAAGGTTGCAAGTTCAAACCACCGAGCTAACAAGGTACAAATCTGTCGTTCTGCCCCTGAACAGGCAGTTAACCCTCTGTTCCTAGGCCGTCATTGAAAGTAAGAATTTGTTCTTAACTGACTTGCCTAGTTAAATAAAGGTTTAAAAAAAATGACATTAGGTAATGCAACTGATCTCAGCAACGGATTATTCCAGGATGTACAGTGCCTTCGGAGAGTATTCAGACACCTTGAGTTTTTCCACATTTTGTTAGGTTACAGCCGTATTCTAAAATGTATTTAAAAAAACAGTTTTCCTCATCAATCTACACACAATACCCCATAATGACAAAGAAAACCTGTTTTTTAGGCTCTGTCTGGGCCAATTAAGGACATTTTATCAAAGCAAGGGCGGATTTCAAGGTTTTACTGCTAACCTACAAAGCATTACATGGGCTTGCTCCTACCTATCTCTCTGATTTGGTCCTGCCGTACATACCTACACGTACGCTACGGTCACAAGACGCAGGCCTCCTAATTGTCCCTAGAATTTCTAAGCAAACAGCTGGAGGCAGGGCTTTCTCCTATAGAGCTCCATTTTTATGGAACGGTCTGCCTACCCATGTCAGAGACGCAAACTCGGTCTCAACCTTTAAGTCTTTACTGAAGACTCATCTCTTCAGTGGGTCATATGATTGAGTGTAGTCTGGCCCAAGAGTGGGAAGGTGAACGGAAAGGCTCTGGAGCAACGAACCGCCCTTGCCGGTTCCCCTCTTTCCACTGGGATTCTCTGCCTCTAACCCTATTACAGGGGCTGAGTCACTGGCTTACTGGGGCTCTCTCATGCCGTCCCTGGAAGGGGTGCGACACCTGAGTGGGTTGATTCACTGATGTGGTCATCCTGTCTGGGTTGGCGCGCCCCCTTGGGTTATGCCATGACGGAGATCTTTGTGGGCTATACTCAGCCTTGTCTCAGGACGGTAAGTTGGTGGTTGAAGATATCCCTCTAGTGGTGTGGGGGCTGTGCTTTGGTAAAGTGGGTGGGGTAATATCCTTCCTGTTTGGCCCTGTCCGGGGGTGTCCTCGGATGGGGCCACAGTGTCTCCTGACCTCTCCTGTCTCAGCCTCCAGTATTTATGCTGCAGTGTTTATGTGTCGGGGGGCTAGGGTCAGTTTGTTATATCTGGAGTACTTCTCCTGTCCTAATCGGTGTCCTGTGTGAATCTAAGTGTGCGTTCTCTAATTCTCTCCTTCTCTCTTTTTTTCTCTCTCGGAGAACTTGAGCCCTAGGACCATGCCCCAGGACTACCTGACATGATGACTCCTTGCTGTCCCCAGTCCACCTGGCCGTGCTGCTGCTCCAGTTTCAACTGTTCTGCCTTATTATTATTCGACCATGCTGGTCATTTATGAACATTTGAACATCTTGGCCATGTTCTGTTATAATCTCCACCCGGCACAGCCAGAAGAGGACTGGCCACCCCACATAGCCTGGTTCCTCTCTAGGTTTCTTCCTAGGTTTTGGCCTTTCTAGGGAGTTTTTCCTAGCCACCGTGCTTCTACACCTGCATTGCTTGCTATTTGGGGTTTTAGGCTGGGTTTCTGTACAGCACTTTGAGATATCAGCTGATGTACGAAGGGCTATATATAAATACATTTGATTTGATTTGATTCGGAGACTTGTCCCGAAGCCACTCCTGCGTTGTCTTGGCTGTGTGCTTAGGGTTGTTGTCCTGTTGGAAGGTGAACCTTCGCCCCCCAGTCTGAGGTCTTGAGCACTCTGGAGCACGTTTTCATCAAGGATCTCTCTGTGCTTTGCTCTGTTCATCATTCCCTCGATCCTGACTGGTCACCCAGTCCCTGCCGCTGAAAAACACCCCCACAGCATGATGCTGTCACCACCATGCTTCACCGTAGGGATTCTGCCAGGTTTCCTCCAGATGTGATGCTTGGCATTCAGGCCAAAGAGTTGAATCTTGGTTTCATCAGACCAGAGAATCTTGTTCCTTATGGTCTGAGAGGCTTTAGGTGCATTTTTGGCAAACTTCCAAGTGGGCTGTCATATGCCTTTTACTTTGGAGTGGCTTCTGTCTGGCCACTCTACCATAAAGGCGTGATTGGTGGAGTGTTGCAGAGATGGTTGTCCTTCTGGAAGGTTCTTCCATCTCCACAGAGGAACTCTGGACCTCTGTCAGTGACCATTGGGTTCTTGGTCACCTCCCTGACCAAGGCCCTTCTCCACGATTGCTCAATTTGGCCAGGCGGCCTGCTCTAGGAAGAGTCTTGGTGGTTCCAAAGTTCTTCCATTTAAGAATAATGAAGGCCACTGTTCTTGGGGACCTTCAATGCTGCAAAAATGGTTTGGTACCCTTCCTCAGATCTGTGCCTCAACATAATCCTGTCTCGGAGCTCTACTGACAATTCCTTCGACCTCATGGCTTGGTTTTTGCTCTGACATGCACTGTCAACTGTGGGACCTTATATAGACAGGTGTGTGCCTTTCCAAATCATGTCCAGTCAATTGAATTTACCAGAGGTGGACTCCATTCAAGTTGTAGAAACATCTCAAGGATGATCAATGGAAACATGAGTCTCATAGCAAAGGGTCTGAATACTTATGTAAATAAGGTATTTCAGTTTAAGGTTTAATGCATTTTCAAACATGTCTGTGTTTGCTTTGTCATTATGGGGTATTGTGTGTGTAGATTGCGGAGTTTTTAAAATGTATTAATCCATTTTTGAATAAGGCTGAATAAGGTATGTGGGAAAAGTCAAGGGGTCTGGATACTTTCTGAAGGCACTGTATGTATTGTTATTTAGTATAAAGTCAGTTATAGCTAATACTATTCTGATCTTGTTCATACCTTCAAAAGTAGTGAATTGAGAAATATTCAGAAAATACATCAGGAACAAGGTCATAGGTTTTAAACTGAAGGTCAAATCAACGTCGTTAGATGTCCGTCCCATGCTATACCTCTATACCTGGATAGTTGACAACAGATTTAATCATGTCTAAATTATGGCTTAATGAGGAGTTCAGTAACAACATTGAAATAATCATTATTACATGAATTCAAATATTATTACAATTACATAATACAAATACAAAAAATTATAATAGGTTGTACGGTTTGACTCAATGGAACTTGATTCAAAATTCCCTTGCTTACGGTGTTTGCCTATGGGGGGTTATTGTTTATTGCCCATTTGTGCTGTTGCTGAGCAACTATTGCTAGGTAATCATGGAAATTATTCTCAAGAGTTCAACAGACACAATAACCTACTATAATGACATAATTTGAGTAGTTAATTGAGCACATAAGTTCAGCCTACTGCATGATTTGAGCCAGTCAACAAGCTCTCATAGAACATGTTTATTGAAAAAGCTCATTGAAATCAGCCAGAAGTGCTACCCAGACTGTTTGTGTGTCTCCCCACCTCTAGGTGGAGCTACTGACCTTGTTTTGCAGGGAGTCCTCTCTTTGGTGGCAGGCAGGTTAGGGTGTAAGTTGGTCCTGTCTTCCCACCTCACACAGGCTAATATGTTCCTGTATGGGGACCTTGTCATGGCTGACTGCCCATGGGTGTGTATTAAACTAACATTTACTCAAACAGACCCCCACTACAGCAGGTGTTGAGCACGCAAAAGACGTGTATGGATTAAAGCACCGGGATATGAAGGCAGTTCATCGATAGTATGCATATACTGTAGTACTGTACAGTATAATAAGTGTATTACATGGCTTCTGATCATGGTGTTTATTTCTGATGCAGGGAAGGAGGGAAGGAAAGGGGTTGGGAAGGGTATGCCTGCTCGCAACAAGGTATTGTGGGTAGGCAGTTGGGAAACACTACTGATCAATCAAAAGCGGGGGAGCTGTGATGTAAGGTTGCCAGGCAACAGCAGGGGAGAATCTGGCGGCAGGTTCAGCAGTGTTTTGAGGCAGTAAGGGCGGGGGTAATCTCAATCTCTCTCCCTCTGTATACAGCTCGTATACAGTCTGTCTCCCAGCTGCCTATTGACCATTCAACATGCTAACAATAGATTGCATAACGCAACAGTTCCATCTGACTGAAAATATTCTGTGTAGAAAGAATGCGTTCCAAAATCGGTTTTATTTTAGAAATCTTGATTTTGTGTTTTGTGGTCACATCTTTGGCTCTAACAAAAATGTCACTTGTCACACATTTGCAAATGTATACATTTCAGTGTAACATGAAGTTCAACCACATGGATGACCCCTTCAAACCAGATATACAGCAATATCCAGCAATCGTCATACCTTTCTCTTTTAAGCTATGCTCTATCAGAAAGTAACAGGTGTGTAAAAACAAATATGCTCTTTATTCTTTAGAACGTTTCCATTCATGTTAGCAGATGAGCTGATACTAGTCCTGACCTGCATGCCCTTCACTAACACACTACCTGAAGGAAAAATGGCTGCCGATTGCTTTATGGTTCATATCTACAGAAATGTGGACCATACACGTGTTTCATGTGTCAATGTGTGCAGAATGTAAAACAAGTTGTAGAAAAATGGCAACCTAAACCTTACTTCAAAAAGCAACAGTAGCTACAGTAGAAGCACTATTTATGATACTTGTAATACAAGTAAACTGTAGACCCCCAGTCACACACACGCTCACATAATACCCTTTGGGGGTGGCCATTAAAAGCTAAAAAAGTGCACTTACATCAAATGGATGTGTTATGCATACTGTGGGTCTATATAGTACACCATACTATTTATAAATCGAACCAAATCACTATGTTGAAAGAATCAGGCTTTGAATTAAAGTCATTAATGAACTATGAGCACAGTGGGCAGTACAGATGAGTGCTAAACTCAATGCACATATTATAATGGAGTTAGACACCGTTGAAAAAGACCATCAATGTGTTCCCTTTATTATATTTTTGTTAGTCACCTTTCTTTACAAGAGCGTTTCGACAGAAACAAGGAGTGGAGAGAGAGAGAGAGAGAGAGAGAGAGAGGGAGAGAGAGAGAGAGAGAGCGAGAGAGAGACCGAGAGAGACACAGGGAGAGAGAGAGACACAGAGAGAGAGAGAGAGACAGAGAGAGAGCGAGAGAGCGAGAGAGAGAGAGCGAGAGAGAGAGAGATTAAAATATATCTGTCGGACACATTGCTTTGTGACAATGAAGGTCTACGAAGATGAAGATCTCATTGAATCACTCCCAATGGATCTGTTGACGTACATTCAGGATCTCTGTGTCCGTGGGTGTGTTCATAGAAACAGCGTGGGGAGAACAACAGCAATTCATATAGAGGTACAAGATATATCTTTGCCAAGTGTAAACGATGATAGGTTGTGGAATTAAGCGTGTGCATAATGTAACGTTAACGTGATAAATAACCTTGCCTGAGATCTGAAGACCTGGGTTAGCTCCCCGAGCTAAGTCTCAGACCTTACCTCAGTGGGCTAGCACAGTCTTGTGGTGTGCAGGAGACCCGGTTAGTTACATATACAGTATCTATGCTTATTCCCAGAGGGATACACGAAAACTGCGGCCTGAGCAGTTCTGGGAGTAACAAAACGCATGTGGTGTTAGTATTGGAACATGGATTTGTTAAGTAGCTGAGTTTTGCTGTACATGGTGTTCTTAAAACCGTGAAAAGCAGTGGACACATTCTCACAATTACACGATAAAACATTCCTTACCATAAAAAAAAAGAAGTTATACAAAAATGCAAGAACCTTAAGTAACACGGCGACCGTTATTCAAGACACTGGATGTATGATGGTAGCAGCAGCACTAGCTACAGAAAACTTCACAGTATACACAGGTGTGTCAGATAGTAACACTCAACAGAAAATCACAAGCGGTTTCGCAGCGGCTTTTTGAGTCGCCGTCTTTCACTTACTCCTGGCAGTGATACATAGCAATAATCTTCCCCTGCCTTGTTACTATGTAACCCCCTGGAACAGTCCCCTTAAATGGCTCCAAACCTGCTCTCTGGCCTCAGCCTTAGCTAGCTACATATCAGTTTGGCCTAGCACCCAACACCACCACACACCCTACACCAACACATTAGCATTTAGCATACATCGATAATCCAAAACTGTAAACAAGTTTTCCTTCAAAGCAAATGTCTCAGTACTCATCATTTCTCCTCTTGTTCACTTGTTTATTTTCCTCTTAGATCTTTCTCTCTGTCCTCTTTCTCCCTCTGTTCTTTCTCATATTTGTCCTTTTCCGACTTTGTGGCACTGTTGTACGAAGGCAGCGAGGCGGTGGAGGACGTCATGTCCATTTTCTCTGTGGAGGTGGAGTTGTCCGCAAACTTCCCAATCACCAGCACCTCCTTGTCCTCCAGCTCGCACATCATGCTGCCTTTAGGCTGCTCCTTGTAGAGCTCTGCTGCTTTCTTCAGGGCGAGTCGGGCCAGGTAGCGCCTGAAGGACCTCTGGATCACCACGGCAGACATGTCTTCCTGCTTGCGCCGCAAGGTACTGGTGATGGGTTCGTAGGATACTTTGGAGGGATTGGAGGCCATGAAGCGCTCCTCCATCTGGCCCCGGAGGAGGTCCAAGCCTTCGCCTTCTCCCAGGACACGCTTGGTGAAGGCAAACAGGATGTCAAGGCAGTGGATGCGCTCCCCGCTGACCATGGGCAGATCCATTTTGATCAGCTGGATGTGGTTGGGCTTGGCCATTCGCAGCGGTGGGTCCAAAGCGTCTGCAAAGTCCGACAGCTTGTCGTACTCCACGAACTGCGTGGCGTCCGGGTCGAAGCGCTCCCACACCTCGTAGAACATCTCAAAGTCGTCCTCGCTCAGCGGCTCGGCCGACTCCTCGGTGGCCACGCTGAAGTTCTCCAGGATGACAGCGATGTACATGTTGACCACGATGAGGAAACAGATGATGATGTAGCTGACGAAAAAGAACATGGCCACTGGCGGGTTGCCGCAGTTTCCCCGGTACAAGGTGCCCGGGTGCTCCATCTGGCTGTCACAGTCGGGCTCCTTCTTGTTGAGGATGGGCGCCAGGAGGCCGTCCCAGCCCGCTGACGTGGTGATCTGGAACAGGCAGAGCATGCTGTTGCCGAACGTCTCGAAGTTGAACATGTCGTCGATTCCCGCCTCGTGCTTGACGTAGGCGAAGTTGGACATGCCGAAGATGGCGTAGATGAACATGACCAGGAAGAGCAGGAGGCCAATGTTAAACAGGGCAGGAAGTGACATCATCAAGGCGAACAAAAGCGTCCGGATGCCCTTGGCGCCCTTGATGAGACGGAGGATGCGGCCGATTCTGGCAAGTCGGATGACTCGGAATAACGTTGGGGAAACAAAGTACTTCTCAATCAATTCTGATAAAAACATACCTGTAAGGACAGAGACAAAAACCACACCAATTAAACACAAACAATTTTTCAGTTACAACTCCAAACATTCTGAATGCTACATTTTGATTCAAACAACTATGAAGAGTCGGGGTTCTTACCTACGATTGAAAGGATGACAACGACAAAGTCAAACACGTTCCAGCCAATGGTGAAGTAGTAATGGCGGAGGGATATCATTTTGAGCGTACACTCCCCAGTGAAGAGCACTATAAAGACAAAGTTAATCCAGTGGAGGATTTTTTCCCTCTCTGGTGTCTGGTCATCCTCTTCCACCATCATAGTAACCATGTTGAGGCAGATGAGGATCATGATGACAATGTCGAAAGCCTGCTTAGTTACGAAGTCAAACACACAGCCTTGGAATGCATTCTAGAACGGAAAGACAGATGAAGGGAGAGAGAGAAACAGAGGTAGAGAGCGATAGAAATATATATATATTTTTAATGATCATTATAGTGAGAATTCAAAATAAATATTGATTTACAATATTTGTTATTTTGCTATGAGAAATCAGTCTTAAATATTCGTTCTTAATCAGTCTTGAATATTTGAGCTACTGTTTGTTTGAATGTGACAAACCGTTGGCCTGGGAATAGGCTTCTGGGGCTTCTTGGAGCCGAGCTTCTTCATGGCATTGTAGTACTTCTTCTGTTCCTCTGTCATGAAGATGTCCTGACCTCCAAAGTAAAGGGAACAATACAAAACCTGGTAAAAACCCAACACATGTACACCCAGAGCGTATGTCTGTCTGTCTGTCTGTCTGTCTATCTGTCTGTCTGTGTCTGTTTCTCTATCTGTCTGTTGGTCTGTCTGTTTCTCTGTCTGTCTGTGTCTGTTTCTCTATCTGTCTGTTGGTCTGTCTGTTTCTCTGTCTGTCTGTTGCTCTGTCTGTCTGTCTGTCTGTCTGTCTGTCTGTCTGTCTGTCTGTCTGTCTGTCTGTCTGTTTCTCTATCTGTCTGTTGGTCTGTCTGTTTCTCTGTCTGTCTGTTGCTCTGTCTGTCTGTCTGTCTGTCTGTCTGTCTGTCTGTCTGTCTGTCTGTCTGTCTGTATGTATGTCTGTGTCTGTTTCTCTATCTGTCTGTCTGTCTGTCTGTCTGTCTGTTTCTCTATCTGTCTGTTGGTCTGTCTGTTTCTCTGTCTGTCTGTTGCTCTGTCTGTCTGTCTGTCTGTCTGTCTGTCTGTCTGTCTGTCTGTCTGTCTGTCTGTCTGTCTGTCTGTCTGTCTGTATGTATGTATGTCTGTGTCTGTTTCTCTATCTGTCTGTCTGTCTGTCTGTCTGTCTGTCTGTCTGTCTGTCTGTCTGTCTGTCTGTCTGTGTCTGTTTCTCTATCTGTCTGTTGGTCTGCCTGTTTCTCTGTCTGTCTGTCTGTCTGTCTGTCTGTCTGTCTGTCTGTCTGTCTGTCTGTCTGTCTGTCTGTTGGTCTGTCTGTTTCTCTGTCTGTCTGTTGCTCTGTCTGTCTGTCTGTCTGTCTGTCTGTCTGTCTGTCTGTCTGTCTGTCTGTCTGTCTGTCTGTCTGTCTGTCTGTCTGTCTGTCTGTCTGTCTGTGTCTGTTTCTCTGTCTGTCTGTTGGTCTGTCTCTCCCTCTCTGTGTGTGTCTGTCTGTCTGTCTCTCGCTCCAGTTTCTTTCAGTCATTGTTAGCTCAGGGCAAGGCACCCTTTTCAGATCTCTCATTCTCATCCCTCTCTTCTCTCGATATCTCTCATGCTATTTTACGCTCTCTCTTCTTTCTCCTTGATCTTTCTTTCTTTCTTTCTTCTTCTCTTGTCTCCTCTGTCTCTGTATTATGGAGACTGCATTCACAGTGTTAGCTCTCTTAACAACTGGAAGGTGAATGTGTGTGTGTCTGACTCATATGCCTGCTGTATTATGAATCATCTCTCAGCTAGCAGCAGGTTAGCTGAGAGATGTGCTAACAATATCGCAGTGTAAACCAACACCTGGTCACTACTGCACAACTAATCAAATGGCAACCCAGACTATTTGCATTGCCCCCGCCCCACCCCTCCCCCTCTTTGATACTGAATACGTATCTTTTTCTTCTGTTGGTTGAAGTTGTCAATGATGACACCAATGAAGAGGTTGAGAGTGAAGAAGGAGCCAAAGATGATGAAGATGACGAAGTACAGATACATGTAGAGGTTCTGTTCATATTGGGGCTGAAGTTCCACCTGAAACACAAACAAGAAAGATATACAGCAAAATGTCTAATCATAGCACATATTACACCATATTCAAGTCAAACCCTTATTGACAGGTCATTCCTAAGGGAAAAAAACACTTTTATTTTTATACAAAAGCCACGAAAACCCCATCAAATGTCAGCTCAAAACCTTAAATGCAAGAGTCAACCTGACTTTAAACTGTCAGCCATTCTCCATGACCAGAGCCCCAAAGAAACACTTACATTACGAGAGTCCACAGCTGCGTACATGATGTCCATCCAACCTTTGAACGTTGCCTAGGAGCAGAGAACAGAGAACAGAATGAGTTACTCTCTGAGGGGTCACTCTCGAGTGGTTGCTTACATCTGACTTCCCTGTTCCCTAGCTGCAGCCTTGCAGTCAGGCTCCTCTTCACTACTTTTAGTTAAGGAGAGCTATTTTGGTAGCAGGTAGAAAATATGAAATGAACAGTCTCAATACTCTGTGAAAGGTGCATAGCTACAGGTGAAGTTGGAAGTTAACATACACCTTAGCCAAATACATTTAAACTCAGTTTTTCACAATTCCTGACATTTAATCCTAGTAAAAATTCCCTGTCTTAGGTCAGTTAGGTTCACCACTTTATTTTAAGAATGTGAAATGTCAGAATAATAATAGAGAGAATGATTTATTTCAGCTTTTATTTCTTTCATCACATTCCCAGTGGGTCAGAAGTTTACATACACTCAAATAGTACTTGGTAGCATTGCCTTTAAATTGTTTAACTTAGGTCAAACGTTTCGGGTAGCCTTCCACAAGCTTCCCACAATAAGTTGGGTGAATCTTGGCCCAATCCTCCTGACAGAGCTGGTGTAACTGAGTCAGGATTGTCGGGCCTCCTTGCTCGCACATGCTTTTTCAGTTCTGCCCACAAATTTTCTATAGGATTGAGGATAGGGCTTTGTGATGGCCACTCCAATACCTTGACTTTGTTGGAAAGTGCAGGTTTTCCTCATGTTTTGTTCACTCAGTGTAAATGAACATTATATACACATTTCATAATAACTGCACTTTTAAACCAGATTTAAAGCATAATCTTCCTGAACAATGTAAAACGGCAACAGAAAACTGTCCCACTCACCACTTGCAACAAGGCCAAGTACCCGGCCCCGACATTATCAAAGTTGATCTTGACATTCTTCCATCGGGCGCTGTCATTGGCCAGGGCCAGACAGTCGCTCTTGTTGTTGACCACCTCGATGGGAAAGGTCTCGTCGTTGGTGGTGTTGACGCAGTGATAGTACTTCCCTGCGAACAGATTGACGCCCATGATGCTGAAGATGAGCCAGAAGATGAGACACACCAGCAGCACGTTCATGATGGACGGAATGGCACCCAGGAGGGCGTTCACCACCACCTGTCAAATCACAGATGACACGGTTAGAGGGCTCGGTCCAACCGGTTCGCTGAGGTTTCTCTGGATAGGACTAGAAAGTAATGTGACCCAAGTTGTTGAGTGAGATAAAGTTTAAGCTGAAATGCACACACTTGTCGCTCAAGAAAACATGTATTTCTAGGCTTATCCAAGAAACCTGGTTACCATAGATGATAACATATGTAATAATAATATAATCACACATGTATAGGGAGGGTTAATAGAGCTGGTAATATGGAGATATTGTGTTAGGAACACATGAGAATATGTGTACAGTATTTCCACTGTGTTATTTTCAGTAGAAAGCATGTTACTAGCACTACCACAGAGGGTTAACAAGAGTTTGACAGTTAACTATTTGAGGAAAGGAAAAGGGAGGAGACGCTCTTTCAAAGGAGTGGCGACGGAGCACATTTAACCACTCAAAACAGAAAAAAAAAAACCTTAGAAGAGTCAGGATGAAGTCACAACAAGTGTTTTACTGCAAATGAAAAGACACACAAAGAAACATATTTACACATCAAAAGGCCCCACACAAGCAACATCGAGGCAGAGCAATGTCAGAGAACATCGATATAGAATCTATCGACACAATGTGGAGAACGTCACGCAGATACACACGACGAGAGACGTATCTCGAAATCCAGCTCTATTCACAGGCGTCCATTTAAAATACATCACTGGTTCCTATTTTCCTCCTTCTAGAAGCCTCAGCCACTTAAAAAGGACTGCGGCTAAGAATTCTACATGATGTCAAATGTAACAAGGCACTACTCTCCTAAAATAAGTTACATTTAGTTTTGACATTTAGTTATTTTCAAGAGACTCAATTGCTGTGTACTTTCTGTCGTAACAAATATCCTAAAAGCTGCTTGAGAGGCTCTTTCTGATTGCAGTTCAGTACGAAACATGTTCTCCAGTAACCCTTACCCTCATGCCCTCGAACCGTGACAAGGCCCTCAGGGGTCTTAAGGCCCGCAGTGTTCGTAGGGACTTGATGGCACTCAGCTCAGAGTAGCCTAACGCATTGGCTACCAAGCTCACCAGAGACACCTGAGAGAGAGAGAGAGAGAGAGAGAGAGAGAGAGAGAGAGAGAGAGAGAGAGAGAGAGAGAGAGAGAGAGAGAGAAATAAGCAATGTCAGGAGAGACATTTGCACAAGGAGAGGTATGTGCGGCACATGGGTTAAAAAAATGTAATGTGATTTCCATTCATTCCAATTGGTGAAGGAATGATCACAAAATTAATCAAATCACTTTCAATTTCTAGCCAAAGCTAAGATTTGAATGAATCTACTGACAAAGCCCGTTCAAGGTCATCATGTATGTACGGAGTTCGCATATAACTCCAGCAAATACATACATCAACAATGAGGAAGTCCAGCCAACACCAGGCGTTGGTGAAGTACTTCTTGAATCCGTAGGCCACCCACTTCAGCAGCATCTCCAGGATGAAGATATAAGTGAAGACTTTGTCTGCGTACTCCAGCACTATCTTAATGGTCTTCCTCTGCTCTATGTAAATGTCTTCAAACGCCTACACGGAGACACAAACAAGGAATCAAGCATCAGATAGTTGACAGTGTCTGAGGTCTGGGCTAAGGTCATGTTTGTCAAGTGTTTTGAGTCACACACAGTAGGTTGTTTTTTGGGGGGGTCAAATGTAGGGCTCTGAGTTTTTTCTGAACACAAAACCTGACCAGGAAATACTCTGGGCCCTAGTTATGCATATGGATCAGAGTTTTCCCTGTCCAGACTCAACCCTACTGAGGAGTACACTCTGATCAATCAACGTTTCAGTTTTCAGTTCAAAGCAGAAGGGTCAGTCTAACCAAGAAGCCATAAAGCTCATCTTCACTCTACATCAAAGTAAGCAGACTGTAATTATTTGACACTCCCATTGTGATGCAAAGACAACTAGAGCCCACGTTTACTTGACTTTCCTTAAAGGAGCGGTACACCATTACACAGGCCAGGTGAGCAGCAGCCACTCACCAGAGCGCCACTGCTGAGCAGGATCATGAAAATGATTAAGGTCTCGAACCAGTTGTGTTCCACGATGATGAAACACGTCTTCCTCAAGGTCCACCACACCTTCCACTTGCCCTGCTCAACGTTGACCTGGCAACACTGGAACCTGAGCACACAGCCTGGGAGAGACAGAGAGAGAGACAGAGAGAGAGAGAGAGAGAGAGAGAGAGAGAGAGAGAGAGAGAGAGAGAGAGAGACAGAGAGAGGGAGAGAGAGACAGAGAGATAGAGAGAGACAGAGAGAGACACAGAGAGAGAGAATCAGAGAGAGGGAGAGACAGAGAAAGACAGAGAGAGAGAGAGAGAGAGAGAGAGAGAGAGAGAGAGGGAGAGACAGAGACAGAGACAGAGAGAGAGAGAGAGAGTCGATAAAATAATGCCTTGTCCTTGACTGAAACAAAACTGTCCTCCCATTTTTCAAACAGTTGCCCCCCTATCAGAGCTCGGAATTCCCTTTAGACTACTTCTAATGTTTGAAAGGACAAAGTATGTCAAAGATAAAGCTTCTGTCTCTGTCAGTCTCTCTCAAACCTTCCTCTCGCCAGCCCCCCCCCCCCTCTTCCTCATCCTCTCCCCCAAATCCTCCCTCCCTCCCTCACCATCAGTGAAGCAGTTCTCTGGGTCCTCTGACTCCTCGTCCTCCAGCTCCACTGACTCAGCTCCATCCCCCGGGGGCCCGATATCCACCGAGCTGCCCTCCGACGAGGTAGGTTGCCGGGACTCTACAGGTAGCTTCTATACGGAGGGGGGGGGGGGGAACCAGCACATTTAACCAGACAATGTCTACAGTAACACAGCCCCAGCCCTTCTCACCAGCTCCCTCCATAGAGGAGAAAACCTTCTGAGCTACTAGAGATCTTGAGATTCTTGCAATGGTTCATTCTCCATTGTCATGGACTGTAACAGTACAGTAGTCCCACCAGATACTTTGGTCTGGACTGGAGACATGACTTTGGCTTAAATATAAACTCAAGAGTTGGACCCTTTTCATCATTATAATCATCATTACATGCAGCGTCGATCAAACGTACCTACAGGCTTTGGGATCAGTTTGATCAGGGGATATCCAATCACACAGCACCTGGTAGCAACAATACACGCTACACGGAGAGGTTAGTGTTACAATGCACTGTGGGTATGTTTGATATCGGCTCAGACAGTCGAAGGGGGCATGCAGTATTCCAGTGCATTTCCAATCCTGAAATCGGAAAACAAGCAAGAGAACGTAGGCTGACGGATTTTCATGTCCACTGAAAAATGGCCCAGGATTTGATTGGTTGATAGCCCCATCGATCAAAAGACGATAACGAATCAATTCCCCCCTCTTCCCTCCCTCCCCCGAAATACTGAACATTCTCCTCTTTGACATGAAAACACATTTTTTTGCCCATCCTTAAAAAAAAACAGTGTTCACAAGCTTCGGTCTCTGTTTCGGGAAAATAAATGGGTATTACCACGTTAGCTAACCAGCAAAACCCAGTACTGTGCACTGTTTACAAGACAGCATGTGGTCTGGAGCTATCCGATAATAATAATATCATGAATACTAATATAACATTAGATGCAGTGTTACCATGCTACCCAGAAAACATACAGGGGAGACACAGCTAAATGGGGTACTCTGTTGTGATTATCCACTGGAGACTAAAAGGAAATGTCCCACTAAAAGGAAATCATGTTGGAGGGATCTCTGGGGCTGACTAGTACTACTGTCCTTATTCTTTGCTATTGGTAGGATAAGCATTGGATTATAATGCACACTTTGACATTAGAGCCCTGCAATCCATGCAAGTCATCCATAATACAGTACTAGAGATATTTTTATATATATATATAAAAAATATAATCTATATGCTGATTTGGCTCCCGAGTGGCACAGCGGTCTAAGGCACTGCATCTCAGTGCTAGAGGCGTCACTACAGACCCTGGTTAGATTTCCAGGCTGTATCACAACTGGCTGTGATTGGGAGTCCCATAGGGCGGCGCACAATTGGCCCAGCGTCGTCCCGGGTTCGGGTTTGGCCGGAGTAGGCCGTCATTGTAAATAAGAATTTGTTCTTAACTGACTTACCTAGTTAAATAAAGGTTAAATACACTTTAAAAAAAAACGAAATACAGTGTTCTGTGTACTGTATGGTGAGAAGGCCTCGCTTAGCTCCGTAGGTTGGAATCCCTGTCCTGTTTTCATTGGTAAAACATGCTGCAATCTTTAGGGAGTTTGGGGCGTCAGGCTGGCTGGCAGACAGAGGAGTAACATGCCATCAGTACTCGACAGTGCAGCAGGTCTGATTGCCGTGGGACCCAGCTAATACGTAGTGGGAATGATGGAAGCATGCTGCCCTGCCCGCTCCACGCCCCTCCCGCCCCGAGATACACAATGTTCCAGAAGGAGGGGTGGCGCTCTCTCTAACTCTTTCTTTCTCTCTCTACACCGCTCTCTCTCTCTCACACATATTATATCCCCCCTCTCGCACATGTTCTCTATTCCTTCCTTCCTCACCCTCTCTATACCTCTCTCACACACATTCTCCCTCTGTCTCACACATTTTCTCATCCGGCTTGCTTCCGTCCTTTCCGTCTCCCTCCCTCCCTCTCTCTACTCTTTCACACATCTTCTCTCTTTCCCAGTCTCCCTCTCTCTCTGCCATCTCTCTCTCTCTTTGTTCAGGGTGAAGGCTATATATAAATTGAGGGTGCCCTCCTGCCATGCCTTAGGAAGGCAATATGTAATTTGTGTCTTGATTTCAATTGCTTGCTATAATTGCTGCATCAGTATGGTATGGCTGACGGTATGCCACCACTAATCTACCAGGGGTTCAAAGAGACTAATATTCAGACTCCAAAACATTGGCTAGATCTGCACAGGGAGAAAATGTAACCCTCGTGATCTTAACCTACAGTACTTTGGGCAAAACGTATGAATTTAATCTTTGTCTCTTCCTCTCCTCATTTTCTCTCTTCATCAATTCTCTGTTATTTTTTTCCAATCTTGGGGTGTACAATGTGAATCACCTCCAAAATCAATACAAACCAAGCAAGGAAATCCAAAACAAGTCACATGACTCCACCTATCAATGGGAAAAGTGGGTGCAGCTCATTCATAATGGTGTGGAAAGTACAAAAAAGCCTGATGATCAAATTAGAAATAAAAAATGAGATAAAATACAAAGCAGGTGGGGAGGGGTTTATTCAGGCAGAGAACGAAAAAATAGGCAATCCATTGAAACAAATGCAAGACAAGTATTGGTTGGTTCTGTTAAATGGCATAGGCAGTCCTCATGGTTAGTGCTATGTAGAATAAAATGGTCTTACAAGTCTCCTCTCTCTCACTGACAACCTTGTGAGCGTCTGTAACACAGCTGCAATAACAAACGGTGGGTTAAGCAAGGTAGAGTGATACAAACGTGAGCCAGCACATAATGTACAGTACAACCTCTATGTCTGTTTTCATCAGCTGCCAGGCACATAGCGACACAGGTTATCCACAGAGAAACACTTCCATGCAGATACACGTTAGATGACAAGGCTCTAGCATGATATAGAATAGGATTGAACAGTTTGTGAGGGCCACAATTGACCCTGTACTGTTCGTAGCACAAAATCACACACACACACACACACACACACGGTTCATGATCCCGTTCCCAATAAATAGACTAATTAGAAGCTATTATTTATAAGGGAGAAGGGGGATAGGGGATCAGCAGTGGCTTCTAATGCATATTTGGGGCATGGGGAGTCATGGCCAGAAACAGACCAGGCTAGCTTTATCTAATAACCGAAGGAGTTGGCTGGGGGCAGGTTGGCGACACTGCCGTAGGTCGGCTCAGCTCCACTCCACTCCCTGTCCCTGGCTCTCGTCTGGAGATGTGGGGGCGGGGCCACCTGACCCTCCTAGCCTAACGGGACATTATGTCTCTAAAACAGACTGCTTCAGAATGTTGTATGTGTGTGTGTGTGTGTGTGTGTGTGTGTGTGTGTGTGTGTGTGTGTGTGTGTGTGTGTGTGTGTGTGGGCCAGTGAGTGGGATACTTTAAGTCCTTTATCTGTCTTCCGGCCTTCATTTACTGTCCATTAAAAATGTCATAGAGATGTTGTTGATTTTAAAATCTCACTGGTGTGATTTCCAATGACTGGGATTAAATGTGTGAGAAATCAGCGTCCACACACATCCATGAGCCTCCACACACAGCCCATGAGTCTCCACACACATCCATGAGCCTCCACACACATCCATGAACCTCCACACACATCCATGAGCCTCCACACACATCCATGAGCCTCCACACACATCCATGAACCTCCACACACATCCATGAGCCTCCACACACATCCATGAGCCTCCACACACATCCATGAGCCTCCACACACATCCATGAGTATACTCAGTCAACCAGATAACACACACACATCAGCCCATTATAGATATCGAATGAAAACATCCAGAAACGACCTGCTACTTGCGCCATAGGCCATTCTGACTCATTATCTGTAGTGACTGTACGGTCGTCTTATGCAACGTCATTGTTTTGACGCTTAGGGCTTTATAAAAGTACACTACAACTCCCTGGATAGTGGACTAGGCTCGAAAGACATGATGCAATGACTCAATGAGTCAGCAAAATATCTAGCTGGTAACTGCCTCTGGAAAGTCTGGACTTCTCAGATTCTATCCATTGATGTGTAGTGGTAAAAAAAGAATAGGTGAACAAAGTAACGCTGCCTATATTTCCAATGCATTCTTCCTCTTTAGGTAGCTAAACGCCTGGCGAGATGAACGCCGATTATGTCCCTTCCACTTCACCACTGATTCTGTTTACAGATCTGCGTCAAACACAGCAGTTCTTGGTCAAATACATATGACAAAAACGTTGAAATACCATAGAGTTGCGCTGTATTTAGCTTGCCTGACAAAATGGAACCAATGGCACAGTCCCAAAAGTGTAAACCAATGGAATAGTCCAACATTTGTAATCCAATAAGCCTTGTTCAACCATCCTGATCTCCCGAGTTCACATTCTGTTTCACTACACATGACATGAAACGGGAGCACACCTGGTTAGTTATGGTTCACAAGGCTAGTAAACCAATGGAACAGTCCCAATAGTGTTAAATAATGGAATCATCCCAAAAGTGTAAACCAATGGAATTGTCCCAAAAGTGTAAACCAATGGAATAGTCCCAAAAGCGCCCACTTCGCTTAAGGTCAAGCTAAATCACGGCACCTCCAGTATTTGGGATAGTGTATTTGACCCAGATGTGACACACAGACACCACTCAAAGCTAACACAGACACCACTCAAAACTAACACAGACAGCACTCAAAACTAACACAGACACCACTCAAAACTAACACAGACACCACTCAAAACTAACACAGACACCACTCAAAACTAACACAGACAGCACTCAAAACTAACACAGACACCACTCAAAACTAACACAGAGAGCACTCAAAACTAACACAGACACCACTCAAAACTAACACAGACAGCACTCAAAACTAACACAGACACCACTCAAAACTAACACAGACACCACTCAAAACTAACACAGACACCACTCAAAACTAACACAGACACCACTCAAAGATACCACAATTAAAAGATGTGATGGGACTGTGCTCGTTTCTACTGAACAGAGCAGCACAGGGTCTCTAGTCAAACCTCTTACCTCTTTGCTGCCCAACGACATTTCCTCGGAGGCCGAGTCGCTGCTGAAGTCCTCCGTGATAGCGGTCTCAAAGTCTGACTCGCACACCGCGATGGGAACACTCACCGTAAGGCTGGGGTTGTGGATGAACGACATGTAGTTGCACTCCTCCTTCGGGTAATTCTCCGTACTGTCTCCTAACCCCACCCCCAGCCCCCCTCCGGGCCGCCCGTTCCCCTCCTTCAGATAGACCCCACTCGGATCTTTACTGATCTCGACCAACGTGTGATTTGAGATGCAGTTGCCCCCCTTGCCGTTGATGGAGCTGTGGAGCTCGTCCAGGGTCTTGCCCTCCTCCAGTGACCCCTCCTTGACCCCTTTGCTGGCTCCGCCCCCGAGGAACAGGCTCTGAATGACCTGTCGGATGGTCACCTTGACCCAGGCCACGCCCCTCTGGATGCGGCCCACAGCGATCTGCAGGTTGTTCATCTCGCTGTCGTCGTCTGTGGCCGCCAGGTTGTCGGCGCTAAAGGAGCTGAGCAGCAGGGCCAGGAACAGATTCAGGACCTGCAGAGACAGAGGGAGGAAAGGACCAGGAGGGAGGAGAGTTGGAGGCCATTCTGATCTGGGTTCAGTTGTTCATTTGGAGATTCAGGTCAAATTGAAAATTGCATTTCACGTGAATATGGCAATGCTTAAAACATATCTGCTGTCCCAGATATTGACCACAAAAGATTCATCACAAGTACAGTGATACCATCCATAGGTATGGGGATTCTGGGATATACAATGACGACAGTACAACCACCTACCACCAGGTTCCCTATAACCATGACCATCAGGAAGACGATGAGACACATGCTCTGGCCAGCCACCTCCATACAGTCCCACATGGTCTCGATCCACTCCCCGCACAGCACTCGGAACACGATGAGGAACGAGTGGAAGAAGTCGTGCATGTGCCAGCGGGGCAGCTGGCAGTTGTCTGCGATCTTACACACACACTCCTTGTAGCTCTTGCCGAACAGCTGCATGCCCACCACGGCGAAGATGAACACGATGATGGCTAGGACCAGTGTCAAGTTACCCAGCGCTCCCACCGAGTTACCGATGATCTTGATCAGCATGTTCAGGGTGGGCCAAGACTTGGCCAGTTTGAACACCCTCAACTGTTGACAAGAAGAATCACATCAGGAGTTCATTTTGTTGTCCCCGGTTGTGACTACGGTATTAATATCTAGCGAACATCAATGAACAAAGGACTGTATCAAGGAGTACATAAAAGAAAGAGCAACTGTTATTCCGCTAAGGAAGGGTAGTATAGTTATGTCTCCCGTAGAAATGTGTCAACTAGAAGGTACACAATCTGCTCTGACAGGGTCGACTCGGGAGAAACTGGTGTCAGAAGTGGGATCTCACCAATCGGAAAGACCGGAGCACAGACAGGCCCTCTACATTGGCCAGGCCGAGCTCCATCAGACTCAGACTGACGATGATGCCGTCAAATATGTTCCATCCCTGTTGAAAGTAGTAGTAGGGGTCCAGAGCGATTAGCTTGAAACACATCTCAGCCGTGAAGATGCCCGTGAACACCTACACAGAGACAGAGGCAGTAGTTAGATTTGAGCACGGTTAGACATACTTCCATAGAATGAGTGTTAGTGGTTGTGTGGGTAGTGTGTGGGTTAAGCTTGGCTAGCCATACTTATTTTGGACCTATGGATAGTGGATAGATGTACATCGCTGTATACAGTTTCAATAGTATGTGGCCAACTTGGTGGCTGAATCTTCTAAAATAGACTTAGACAATGAAACTGTGAAAAATAACAGATTGGGGATTTGGAAGGTGCCACGTGTGACTTTGAGGAGAAGCTATATCAGGCGCAAGAGATTTTCCTTACAAATTCATTAGACATGAATAAAGCAGCAGCGGACATTTCGGGAACTCTTATCCACCAGACCTGTCCATCCAGGAATGGATCTCTATCATTTGTAACTGTTTCTGATGTATCTTTCGGAGCCATCATCGACTCAGTGGGTTTTGTCCAACATGTCTCTGGACCCACTCACTGTCACAGTCATACGCTGGACCTTGTTTTGTCCCATGGAATAAATGTTGTGGATCTTAATGTTTTTCCTCATAATCCTGGACTATCGGACCACCATTTTATTACGTTTGCAATTGCAACAAATAATCTGCTCAGACCCCAACCAAGGATCATCAAAAGTCGTGCTATAAATTCACAGACAACACAAAGATTCCTTGATGTCCTTCCAGATTCCCTCTGTCTACCCAAGGACGCCAGAGGACAAAAATCAGTTAACCACCTAACTGAGGAACTCAACTTAACCTTGCGCAATACCCTAGATGCAGTTGCACCCCTAAAAACTAAAAACATTTCTCATAAGAAACTAGCTCCCTGGTACACAGAAAATACCCGAGGTCTGAAGCAAGCTTCCAGAAAATTGGAACGGAAATGGCGCCACACCAAACTGGAAGTCTTCCGACTAGCTTGGAAAGACAGTACTGTGCAGTACCGAAGAGCCCTTACTGCTGCTCGATCATCCTATTTTTCTAACTTAATTGAGGAAAATAAGAACAATCCGAAATTCCTTTTTGATACTGTCGCAAAGCTAACTAAAAAGCAGCATTCCCCAAGAGAGGATGACTTTCACTTTAGCAGTGATAAATTCATGAACTTCTTTGAGGAAAAGATTATGATTATTAGAAAGCAAATTACGGACTCCTCCTTAAATCTGCGTATTCCTTCAAAGCTCAGTTGTCCTGAGTCTGCACAACTCTGCCAGGACCTAGGATCAAGAGAGACGCTCAAGTGTTTTAGTACTATATCTCTTGACACAATGATGAAAATAATCATGGCCTCTAAACCAAGCTGCATACTGGACCCTATTCCAACTAAACTACTGAAAGAGCTGCTTCCTGTGCTTGGCCCTCCTATGTTGAACATAATAAACGGCTCTCTATCCACCGGATGTGTACCAAACTCACTAAAAGTGGCAGTAATAAAGCCTCTCTTGAAAAAGCCAAACCTTGACCCAGAAAATATAAAAAACTATCGGCCTATATCGAATCTTCCATTCCTCTCAAAATTTTTAGAAAAGGCTGTTGCGCAACAACTCACTGCCTTCCTGAAGACAAACAATGTATACGAAATGCTTCAGTCTGGTTTTAGACCCCATCATAACACTGAGACGGCACTTGTGAAGGTGGTAAATTACATTTTAATGGCATCGGACCGAGGCTCTGCATCTGTCCTCGTGCTCCTAGACCTTAGTGCTGCTTTTGATACCATCGATCACCACATTCTTTTGGAGAGATTGGAAACCCAAATTGGTCTACACGGACAAGTTCTGGCCTGGTTTAGATCTTATCTGTCGGAAAGATATCAGTTTGTCTCTGTGAATGGTTTGTCCTCTGACAAATCAACTGTAAATTTCGGTGTTCCTCAAGGTTCCGTTTTAGGACCACTATTGTTTTCACTATATATTTTACCTCTTGGGGATGTTATTCGAAAACATAATGTTAACTTTCACTGCTATGCGGATGACACACAGCTGTACATCTCAATTAAACATGGTGAAGCCCCAAAATTGCCCTTGCTAGAAGAATGTGTTTCAGACATAAGGAAGTGGATGGCTGCAAACTTTCTACTTTTAAACTCGGACAAAACAGAGATGCTTGTTCTAGGTCCCAAGAAACAAAGAGATCTTCTATTGAATCTGACAATTAATCTTAATGGTTGTACAGTCGTCTCAAATAAAACTGTGAAGGACCTCGGCGTTACTCTGGACCCTGATCTCTCTTTTGAAGAACATATCAAGACCATTTCAAGGACAGCTTTTTTCCATCTACGTAACATTGCAAAAATCAGAAACTTTCTGTCCAAAAATGATGCAGAAAAATTAATCCATGCTTTTGTCACTTCTAGGTTAGACTACTGCAATGCTCTACTTTCCGGCTACCCGGATAAAGCACTAAATAAACGTCAGTTAGTGCTAAATACGGCTGCTAGAATCCTGACTAGAACCAAAAAATTTGATCATATTACTCCAGTGCTAGCCTCTCTACACTGGCTTCCTGTCAAAGCAAGGGCTGATTTCAAGGTTTTACTGCTAACCTACAAAGCATTACATGGGCTTGCTCCTACCTATCTCTCTGATTTGGTCCTGCCGTACATACCTACACGTATGCTGCGGTCACAAGACGCAGGCCTCCTAATTGTCCCTAGAATTTTTAAGCAAACAGCTGGAGGCAGGGCTTTCTCCTATAGAGCTCCATTTTTATGGAACGGTCTGCCTACCCATGTCAGAGACGCAAACTCGGTCTCAACCTTTAAGTCTCTACTGAAGACTCATCTCTTCAGTGGGTCATATGATTGAGTGTAGTCTGGCCCAGGAGTGGGAGGGTGAACGGAAAGGCTCTGGAGCAACGAACCGCCCTTGCTGTCTTTGCCTGGCCGGTTCCCCTCTTTCCACTGGGATTCTCTGCCTCTAACCCTATTACAGGGGCTGAGTCACTGGCTTTACTGGGGCTCTCTCATGCCGTCCCTGGAGGGGGTGCGTCACCTGAGTGGGTTGAGTCACTGATGTGGTCATCCTGTCTGGGTTGGCGCCCCCCCCCCCCCCCCCCCCCCCTTGGGTTGTGCCGTGGCGGAGGTCTTTGTGGGCTATACTCAGCCTTGTCTCAGGATGGTAAGTTGGTGGTTGAAGATATCCCTCTAGTGGTGTGGGGGCTGTGCTTTGGCAAAGTGGGTGGGGTTATATCCTTCCTGTTTGGCCCTGTCCGGGGGTGTCCTCGGATGGGGCCACAGTGTCTCCTGACCTCTCCTGTCTCAGCCTCCAGTATTTATGCTGCAGTAGTTTATGTGTCGGGGGGCTAGGGTCAGTTTGTTATATCTGGAGTACTTCTCCTGTCCTATTTGGTGTCCTGTGTGAATCTAAGTGTGCGTTCTCTAATTCTCTCCTTCTCTCTTTCTCTCTCTTGGAGGACCTGAGCCCTAGGACCATGCCCCAGGACTACCTGACATGATGACTCCTTGCTGTCCCCAGTCCACCTGGCTGTGCTGCTGCTCCAGTTTCAACTGTTCTGCCTTATTATTATTCGACCATGCTGGTCATTTATGAACATTTGAACATCTTGGCCATGTTCTGTTATAATCTCCACCCGGCACAGCCAGAAGAGGACTGGCCATCCCACATATGCTCTCTCTAATTCTCTCTTTCTTTCTCTCTCTCGGAGGACCTGAGCCCTAGGACTATGCCCCAGGAATACCTGACATGATGACTCCTTGCTGTCCCCAGTCCACCTGACTGTGCTGCTGCTCCAGTTTCAACTATTCTGCCTTATTATTATTCGACCATGCTGGTCATTTATGAACATTTGAACATCTTGACCATGTTTTGTTATAATCTCCACCCGGCACATCCAGAAGAGGACTGGCCACCCCACATAGCCTGGTTCCTCTCTAGGTTTCTTCCTAGGTTTTGGCCTTTCTAGGGAGTTTTTCCTAGCCACCGTGCTTCTACACCTGCATTGCTTGCTGTTTGGGGTTTTAGACTGGGTTTCTGTACAGCACTTTGAGATATCAGCTGATGTACGAAGGGCTATATAAATAAATTCGATTTGATTTGGATTTGATTTTGATTTGATTTGATTTATGTATTGTGAAGTATTGTTCAATAGATGTACTATGTAAGGCATTTATTCATCTGTGTTTCTATTTCACGATTCATTTTGACATATGCTATCAGATTGCTGAGTAAATGGTTTGGGAGTAAAAAAATATCTAAATATATACGATGCATTGAATGAAGAAAAAAATATACAATTAGAAATGGCCGTTAGGGGAGAAAACCACCCCAGTAACAGCCTATCTTTAACAGCTTGATATTTCGATAAAGCCTTGCAAGTTTACCTCAATAATGTCGAACACTTACCAAGTTCCCGACAGAGAGGACGTGGTTGAACTCCGTGGTCATGGGATAATGTTCCATGGCCATGAACAGGGTGTTGAGTACGATGCAGACGGTGATGGCCAGGTCCACGAAGGGGTCCATCACCACCGTGTTGACGATCCCCTTGAAACTCAACCACATAGGACAGCAGTCCCAGATCAGATAGGTGTTGGCAAACTTATACCAGCATGGTGGACACTTCTGCCTGGACTCTTCAAGCTCTGGAAAGGGTTAAAACAGACACATTTTAGTGACACTTTCTAATGACATTTTCCCTCCTTTTTAAAAAAACGATTTAGTCATTTAGCAGACGCTCTTCTTCAGAGCGACTCACAGGAGCAATTAGGGTTAAGTGCCTTGCTCAAGGGCACATCGACGGGGCACAGACAGATTCTTCACCGTCGACACAACTAATGGTTGTTGTAGGCTATGGGTCTTCAAGATGTTCGGTTCATCGGTCTGGTATTATAACATATTATTTGAGAACTTGTTGTGACACCAACCCTCCATGGTGTTGGTGAGAATACTGGCCACACTCATAGCTCTGGCTCTGGCTGGCTCATCTAGGTAGGCCATGGAAGACTGGCGAGACCTCCTCTTCTTCAGCCTCATCTCAGAGTCAGTGGTCGTCCCCTGGAGACAAAGAAACATCTGGAAGAGTTATTCAGTGTATGGACCAGGTGGCCTGTGAGGGATCATAACCATGACTATACCATCTATGTTGGGTTCACTTCAAATAGTATTTATTTTCTGTCAAATACTTTAGATGGGCAATGGAACCAATAGAATAATCCGAAAAGTGCAAACCCGTGTCATCTGGCTCAACCAAAAGAAAAGTAATACTATTTGGAGCCTGGACTGATAAAAACTATAGCTCACCTCAGGCAGGAGCAGTCCTACAGGCGAGGTGGGCACCGAGGTCCCTCCCACTAGCGAGACGACGCCGTTACAGTCCACGGTGCAGTGCATCTTGCCGTTGGCGGGCAGCAGGACGCGCTGAGGGGCCAGGCTAGTCTGACTGACCGTGCTGGAGCGGCGCTCGGCACGGCAAGGCACGAACAAGGAGCCGCGGCGGCTGTCCGTGTCCTCGAACGTGCTTTGCTCGTCGTCGGCGAAGTCATTATCGGAGACATCGCGGGCGCGGCCTCGGAAGCTAAACAGGCTAGCTCGGCTGTTCCTCCTCGGGGAGAAGAGGGAGCCGCGGATACTGAGGAGAGACTGGTGGAAGGGGAGAAGGAGGAGAGAGAGAAAGGTATCAGTACTGAGAAAGAGGAGGAGGATGGAGGTGATAGAGACGATGAAACAGAAGAAGGGAGATCAACATGATTGGAGTGGCTCAGAGGACACTCTGCCCAGTGGAGTGATGAGGAAGATGATGGTAATGAGGACAATGGTGACTAAGACAATGGCCCTTTCCCCTCACTGTGTACTCGCCTGGTTGGGTGAGGAGCATCTCTTCTCGTAGGACAGCCGGTTGGCATCTATCGAAAACCGGAAGCTTAACCTCTTGATACTGTCCTCTGACTCGGACTTGTGGAACTTCTCGTGCTCGCCCCTCTCTTTTCTCTTCTTCTGACGGTTCATTCTCTCCTTGGCACTCTTGGAGCTGAGTTTGGAGGTCCCTGAGGAGGCTTCTGAGGAGGGCCCCCCTCTCCCGCTGTACTCTTCGTGGCTCTCTGTGGTTGCTGCCGCGGCAACCTGCCAGCCAATCACACACAACCACAGTTGTCATGGCAACCGGCACCCGTCTTTGGTGGACAGAGCACAGAGCAGAGCAGCAGGCAGCACAAATACCCAAATCAACTTCAAAGAACTTCTAAAAATGGAGGCCTGTGTTTTGTCCCACAAACTGACTGTTTTTCTTAACGAAACTGACAAAGACTAAAAGGTTATATGTTCCAGAAGCAAGGGAACAACCCAATTGCTCTTTGAAATAATAACAAGCCCTGCACAACCTTAATCCCTGTGGATTCATTGACAACAACAAAAAGCATGGGATACAACATCAAACATTTTTCAAAAGCAACATTGTACTCGGTATATAAAATCTTTGTGAAATCCATGTTTTTGTTATTATTGCATTGCTGGACTATTGGTCAAGCTGTTATTGTAAATAAGAAATGATGTGTAGCAGATGGAACCTCCCTCCCTCCACGGAACCTAATACTGTACTACCAATACTGCACAGAGTAATTATTCCTTCTTTATCTACCTCTTGTTTCCATAGTAATGGAGCACCATTGTCTGTAGAAGCTTGACACCAAGCAAGCACCAAGACATACTTATGTAAGAGAGGATTATGGATTTAAGAGAGAAGGGCAATAGAGGGCATGGTAGGGAAAGACAGAGAAAGACAGGGAGGACTACTGTGTCGTCGCTCTGGATAAGACGGTCTGCGTGATTACTCGAATGCAAATGATAAAAAGGTCAAACTCCGCAATGCAAATGCACAACCAGAAATCAGCCAATACCAATGCCTCCTCCTGTTGTCTCTTGAGCTGCTCCAGCATGGCCTGGAACTCCTCCTCCTTCTGGGCTGCCTCCTCTATGGTGGCCTGGTTCTGCTCGTCGTAGGCCATGGCCACCACAGCCAGGATCAGGTTGACCAGGTAGAAGGAACCCAGGAAGATCACCAACACAAAGAACATCATGTAGGGCTTCCCCGCCGCTCGCAGGGTCTAAGAGGGAGGGAGAGAGAGAGGGACGGTGGAGGGAGAGAGAGGGGGGGGGGGGGGATGGAGGGAGGGGGAGAGAGGGGGGGGAGAATGGAGGGAGGGGGAGGGAGGGAGGGAGAGAGAGAGAGAGAGAGAGAAGAAAAGAGAGAGATATAGAGAGGGAGGGAGAGATAGAGAGGGAGGGAGGGAGGGAGAGAGTGATAAGAAGGTAGGTAGGGAAGGGAAAGAGGGAGGGATAGAGGGAGGGGAAGGAGAGAGGGATAAAGGGAGGGGAGGGAGCGAGGAATAGAGGGAGGGGGAAAGCGGGATAGAGGGAGGGGAGGGAGAGAGGGATAGAGGGAGGGGAGGGAGAGAGGAATAGAGGGAGGGGAGGGAGAGAGTGATAAGGAGGTAGGTAGGGAAGGGAAAGAGGGATAGAGGGAGAGAGAGAGTGATAAGGAGGTAGGTAGGGAAGGGAAAGAGGGAAAGAGGGAGGGGAGGGAGAGAGGGATAGAGGGAGGGGGAAAGAGGGAAAGAGGGAGGGGAGGGAAAGAGGGATAGAGGGAGGGGAGGGAAAGAGGGATAGAGGGAGGGGAGGGGGAGAAGGATAGAGGGAGGGGAGGGAGAGAAGGATAGAGGGAGGGGAG